>NW_022589712.1:27943562-28031449 GCF_004348235.1 Phoca vitulina
GGGGGGGGGGGCAGTCCTTGACCATCAATCCGTCAGTCCCTGAGGGCCGTGAAACTTTCTGAAGCTACAGGTAACATTTTTCAAGGTAAGAGATTGATGACTTCCCTGAGATTTACAACAGTATTTCAGATCTTTAAAAGGGGCAGGAGGAGTCAGGAAATAGCTTCCCGTATACGGAGATAGTAAAATTGAATTGTTAGATACTAAGTAAACAGTTATGAGAACATCATTTCTGTGAGAAAAGCACTGAATTACAGCTCTATTTAATATTTACTCTTAATTTTATTACAGAATTTATTTTATTCCTGAAATCAGAATACTTTTTTTTTTTTTTTTTTGCAACAAAAGTACAGCATCATAGGGTGGCAGATAAGTGGGGTTTTAAAATATTTATTTGAGAGAGAGAGAGCACACGCACGTGAGGGGCAGAGTGAGAGAATCTTCAAGCAGACTCACTGCTAAGCATGGAGCCCAAGGCAGGGCTGATTCCAGGACCCATGAGATCATGACCTGAGCTGAAACTAAGAGTTGGATGCTCAACCAACTGAGACACCCAGGTGCCCCTGAATAAGTGGTTTTGATGCTATACATTTGGGGGGGGGGAAGATAAATTATTAAGATATATCAAGTATTTATTGTACTTAAAAATCCAAAAGCAAAATGATCATTAACATAAGACTTCAAGAAAAATTTTAAGGTGAAATAATTTTATCTTAATACTGGGCTTTTTTTCTTCTCTTTGACAGTTTTGTATCCTTGGACACGAGCCCTCTGTTCATCATTTTAATAATTCCTGGGTCTTAATTCTTATTTTACTGTAAAGCCTAAAGTTTTCTTTTCAAGTTCAAAATTATGAAACAAATATCATATATGAAATGTATAGTGTCCTCCGTGCAATAAGTGAGAAAAAATTCTATATTGTAGCAAAAAAGTGTTTTTAAGGAAATAAAGGTGCAATCTTTATAAAAGAAGTTGACAGGTTTTCTAGTTGCTATGATTATAGGTTGATGTATGTGTCTCTGCCCTTTTCTCTGTAATAGATAAATGCCTTCCTGCTTTGGGTTATCGTGCTTTCTCCTTGGCCAGAAATGCCCCCCATCCACATGTGTACTCTTTAGAGCCAGCTCAGGCGCCCCGTACTGCAGGAAGCCTCCCTTGCCTTTCTCTGTGCTTCCATAGAATCTTTCATGTCCCTCTGTCATGGTACTTACGACATTATATTTTAATTATCTGTTTCTGTATCTGCATCTCTTGGGGGACTTTAACCTCGGTACCATTATTTTTGTGTTATTATGGCTGGCATGGTGCCTGCTCATTAAATATTTTGCTGAGTAATTACATATGTAGCCCCCAGCTCACACCCCTCACCCATTATTCATCGTACTTGTCTGTGAGTAGGCACTGACCTGGCCGCACGGGGATCATGTTTTGGCCTTCAAGCTCCTGCCCTCACCAACCATGCTAACCCGGCCTGACCAGCAGCTCACTGTAATAAACTGAGTCCAAAGGAAATCTAACAACATTAGACTGGCCATCAGCCCAAGATGACCCTGCACAGCCCGAGCGAGACCAGACATGAAGCTCAGCTCTAAGCTTACCACTCCCTCTATATGTGAGCTCCAGACTCTCAAACTTGCCATTTTATTGCTGTCCTACCAAGATTTCCTTTTTTCCAGGCCTAAACTGTTTTGGGGGGAAAAAAATATTTAAGTCACTTATGTCTTCTCAGTTATTAATATAATCCTAGCTTAGTTCTGAACTTGAAAATAGCAGTTTCTTAGGACAGCCCAGTGAATTTAGTGGGAAGCGAAATATAGAGGGTCTGAAAGCAGTTGCACTGCATTTTGAAAAGTGAAAAAAAGAGGTGGCCATGGACTCATGTTCCTTTTATTCCTAGAAAATAGAAACAGCAGGGGCCTGGGGCCCCCGGGTGCATCCTGGAGGTTTTATGCATCACGCACACAGTTTTAGGTGTTACACTGATCAATGGTCCAATTGAACATAAAATTAATATGTCTCCCTTTGACAAAATACAAATCAGTGCAATTTAAGACCAAGCTGCATGTATCAGCTGTACTCTATAGCTGGAATTTTGGCAGAGAACATGGTTGAAACATTTGTATCTACTATCAGATTGCTAGGAGTATTATTTTTCTATCCATTTTATGCCTGTCAGTTAAACTAAGGAAGGGAGAGGGAAGAAAGAGAGCCATGATTTCATCCCACGTGGATTATTTTCTGTCATTTCACTGAAGGTCTTGGCTTCTATTTCTGTCATCTTAGAGACCTCCCAATATCTCTAAAAATAGCAGGCATTAACAAGAATTCATTAGTATTAGGGGCGCCTGGGTGGCTCAGTCGTTGAGCGTCTGTCTTCGGCTCGGGTCATGGTCCCGGGGTCCTGGGATCGAGCCCCGCATCGGGCTCCCTGCTCCATGGGAGGCCTGCTTCTCCCTCTCCCACTCCCCGTGCTTGTGTTCTCTCTCTCGCTGTGTCTCTCTCTGTCAAATAAATAAATAAAAAATCTTAAAAAAAAAAAAAAAAAAAGAATTCATTAGTATTGTGAAATACTGTGAAATTGTAAAACTCCTGTGATTTTGTGTCCTTACACAGGTATGGCTGAACTTTCACAAAGCAGATAGGAAAAATTTCCTTAGAGCCAGGACAGCTCATCAGAAGCACAAAGTCACGTGTTTCTTTCTCTCATCAGAAAAATAATAATATATGTATATCTATGTCTGCATATATATATATTATAAAAATTGGAGAAGTAAATTAGTTTTTGCTATGTGACATATTAAAGTATATCCATATAAAAAAAAAAAAGAAAGAAAAAGAGTAATAATTTAAAAGCCGCTGGCCTCCTCTTAGGCCTCAAGACCAGGTCTTCGTGACTCTCCATGTAGTTAAGCAGGTGAGCTGTCTGACCCTGCTCTCAACCATCAGCATTCCGGAGACAGACCAAGCCAGCTTCATTCCTCCTTCCAAACATTCATTATCCTCTGCCTCTGTGTACTCAGTATAACGTGGGGACGCTAATTGCCTGCCTTGCAGGGTGACTCGAGGAATGAGACCTAGTGTATGCAAAGCCTCTGGCCCAGTGCTTGTTATGTAGGTGGGGCTGGATGAATGGCTCCCACAGTTCTTGCTCTTATTATTGTTACTGATATTATATTTTTTCCTCTATGGTGGTTCTATCTCACTTCCTTTTTTAAAGCTCGAGTTTTATAATGAGCAGTCTGTGTTTCTCTTGTTTTACAGGGTCAGTTATGAGTGTTTTCAGTGGTGTTTTGGCATTGTAGAGTTACTTCGTTTGTTAACCTCAGGCCACTTTTCCTTCCTCCTGGAGTTAATCTGATAACTGGCTGAGAGAGCAGATCCAGAGTCCACTGGGCAGGCGTTCAATGAGTAGAAGTACCACAGACTAAATTGGACATTTCTAATTAGAATTTGAAGCATGGTTTTAAGTAATCTAAAAAGGTTTATAATAATATGAAGCCAAAATATAAAGATTTATAATCAACATTTTTTTTTAAAGATTTTATTTATTCATTTGACAGAGAGAGACACAGTGAGAGAGGAAACAGAAGCAGGGGGAATGGGAGAGGGAGAAGCAGGCTTCCCACAGAGCAGGGAGCCCGATGCGGGGCTCGATCCCAGGACCCCAGGATCACGACCCGAGCTGAAGGCAGATGCTCAATGACTGGGCCACCCAGGCACCCCTATAATCAACATTTTTAACGCTGCACAGTACTAGGATAGTTTTTCTAGCTTTTATAGTCAGCCTAAACTTTTTGTGTAAAGTTGAGTTTTATAGAAGGGCTAAAAAAAATTTTCTCCTAGTGAAATGAGAGTCAACAGATTTTTCAAGCTGGTTTAGAGTAATTTCCGGATCAATGGAAACTGAAATGTGTTGCTAGCAGGTGTTGTAGTGTAGACCGCTAGGAAATGACTGCGTTCGGTCTGCATTTCTAAAAATTTAGATGAAATGGTCTTTCTTACGTGCAAACTTAGCTAAATGATCCCTGATCGGTTTGAATCAGATCAGTATTGGTATTTGTAGAACCCGAGCCTGGACGGTTCTGTACTGAGGCCTGCAAGTGGCCGTGAGTTTTAGGGAACTGCTCACAGAGATGGTGCTCGCTGTACTCCAGGGGAAGGACTGTGCAGCATGGCGATATGTCAGCTAACTAAGCTTTTGGGGACAAAACCATCTGGCTTCTGGGCATCTCTGTGGAGTGGGCCAAGGGCCCTGGGGAAGGAGGTAGGGAAGCCCCCACTCTGTCCGTACTGAGTGAGTACTGAGAAGCTATCGCTGGGACAGGCCTCTCATGAGTGGGCTCCAGACCTTATCCAGATCAATTTGCAAGGAATTTGAGGGGGGCTGATTGTACTCTCATGATGGGACGTGGCAACATCTCCACATAGACTGCACAGTGTGGCAGGGGGTCAGTGGAGGGAGGAAGGGATGGGGCAAGGGAGCAGTTCTTTGATGAAAATTAGATAATAGAATATACCTTCTGCATTTTTTTGCTGTAGGCAGTAATGTTTCTGACAAATATATATCATTGCAAAAACTTTTTTTTTTTTTGCTATAGAGAGATGATTCTACCAGATATACAAGTAAAATGTCAGTTACCCCCAGAGCTCTCACAAGTTCACCTGTTGAACCCACCTGGTCTAGCCCAGCACAGCGCAAGTTTAGGTGGAAGACTTAAAAATCAGCCTTGATGATGAAGATAGAACACAGTGATGTCATTCGTATTTATTTCTGTCTCTCTGTATTGTGTAGTTATACCTTCAGGTCACTAATGCTCATACAGCTGGGGTGGATGTCTTATTATAGAGGGTAGACATTAATACAGCAAAAATTGTATATAACTGGTTATTCAGTGCAGAGACCTAGATCATCATTTTTAATGTGGTCCACATACTACTTTAATGTGATCTTTTTATGATTAAAATGTTCTAAAATCAATTTGGTGAGATTTAGAAAGAGAAAGCAAATGTTTCCTTGTGTGAAACACATGTCTCAGTAATGAGACAACATGAGCTATTTTTTCATCCTTCCTATTCCTGCTGCGAGGGGAGTAAATACTTGTCCACAGTGTTTTCAGTGATGAGAAAGGTTGTCTCTCAGACATATGAAAAATAGGGTTTGGGGGCATCTCGGTGGTACAGTTGGTTGAGCATCCAACTCTTGGTTTTGGCTTGGGTCATGATCTCAGGATTGTGGAATCGAGCCCTGCATCAGGCTCTGAGTGCTCCGCGCGGAGTCTGCTTGGGATTCTCTCTCCCTCTGCCCCTCCCCTCTATCTCTCTCTAAAATGAACGGATAAATCTTCTTTTTAAAAAAATCAGTTTTTGTCAAACATCACTAGTTGCAATATTTTTGCTACTGAATATTTGTTTACAAAGTCAAGTTCAGCCTGCCTGCTAGAAAAATCTTGCCTAAAGAAAATTGAATAGCAATCCAGAGGTGCTAAATTGAGAAACATATGAATGACTGTTTCTAAGACAAGATATTTTTAAAAATCTAAATGACTAATTATACTTATTAGGTGAACTTCCTTTCTCAGCTAGCTCTAAAACATGATCACCTATGACCCTTACCTTATACATATTTGCTAGACTATTGTAATGTTTAAAAAAACAGCAATTCCTGATGTTATATGGGTTCATTTATAAATTGGCTGGCTGAAAGCTGGAACACACCTTCACATTATTAAAATACTGCATGTGGAACTGGTAACACAAAAAGCCAATTTCACCTATTAATGTAGTAATGCTGTCGTAGAATCTCCATGAAACAAATATGCCCAGAATTATTATTCAGCACCTTCCAAACATCTATACTAATGGTAAAATAATCCACCCTCAAATTGCTCATATTCTGTTTTGAAAGCTAATGTTCTCTCTCTCTCTCTCAGTCCCTGCTCCCTACCCCATCCTCATCATTTTTCTCCTTCCTTAATCTACATGGAGACTAAACTCAGTATTACAACTTCTCTCTCCTTCACTCTTTACAAAAAGCATGCACCCTTTTGCACATTTTCTAAGGTTTTTCATTGCTATAAAACAGTAGGTAAAATAACAAGGTTTGAAGAAGTCTTGGGTTTATACTTCATCTGTAAACTAAAAAGAAACCATATTGCTATATTATTCATGGACTGTTCCTGGTACATCCAGGAAAAGTGTCAGGTTTGAGGGAGTGCTCAGAGACTGCAGTGAGATTCATTCACATTTCATTAGAAATCTCAGACAGTTCAGGGGGCCTGGGTGGCTCACTTGGTTAAGGGTCCTATTCTTGGTTTCAGCTCAGGTCATGATCTCAGGGTCCTGGGGTGGAACCCTGAGTCAAGGCTCCACGCTCAGCGCTGAGTCTACTGGAGATTATCTCCCTCTCCCTCTGTTCTTCCTGCTTCTGCTCTCTCATTCTCTCTCTCTCTCTCAAATAAATAAATGAAATCTTAAAAAAAAAAAAGAAAGCTCAGACAGATCTTTACATATTTTCCTTTCTCACAGTGACTCTGCTGGAATTTTGAACACAACTGGTTGTCTAGGAGCAGGTTCTTGGGTAAAGAGCGGGTCCAGTGACCAATATGGCGCTCCCTGGGATGGAAGGAAGACAACCTGGCTGACAATAGCTCCTTCCTCCCCACCTCCACTGAGAGTTTGTTTATTGTTTTTCCCTTCTTCCGGGAGGAGCTAGCTTTCAGTCTCCCTCTCAGTTTACCCTCTCAGTCTCCCTCACCCTCCTGGCTTCTCCAACTGCTCTAGATACCAACTCCCACATGGAGACCGTCAGGTGAGAAATGGTCACATAAAATGCGTTCCCAAGGCACTTAGAAGAAAGGAGTCAGTTTATCAGCTTAGTTTTGGCTTAGCTCTTGATGACCCTGAAGGCCCTATAGCTTAGGCAGATTTAGAATGTGTAATTGGATTCTCTTGTTTGAAATGGATGTAGCATACTTGAAATGAATATAGGTATTGGAAAATAAGCATATCAGTTGCAGTCTATAAACTGCCGAGTCACTAGCGCTCCACCCTGCGAAGAGCCTTTCCGTCTGGCCTGATAGTGCGCCAGGCCCTGCCGCCTGCCACATAGTCGTCTTTGTGCTTTGGGGAGTTGCAGAACTCCGTGGAACTGCTCCTTGTCTTTCAGGCTGGCATCCTTTCCTTTCGTTGGCTTTGTTTTCATTAGTTACTACATTTAGATATTTGATAGGTTCCAAAATCGGAGATCCTCTGTTTGGGAACATTTTGAGTAGGGCAAGTTAAAGAAATCCAACAAATAAGATGCCATGTCCAGTGAAAAGATAATAAAAAGGTGAGCAGAACAGCGTGCTTTAAATCTCACCCCTTCTTTCCTGCAGAGGACTTGAAGAAATGCTTTGTCATCTAAGTCCCTTTTCTTGGCCTGAGTCTCTGGTTACTCGGAGCCAACCAAAGTCCTGGCTTAATCACATTTCTTTGCACTCCAGGGTGATCATCTCAATTATTGAATAGATTTGAATGTATGTTCAGACCACAACCACACATCGCCGGAAGTCAGTGGCAGTGTGAGTCCCAACACAGCGTGTGTGTGGAGCCCCCAGGGTGGGCGTCAGCGCTGTCCTCCCCAGTCTGCCCCCACTGGCCGATGCTCAGAGCGGGGAGCAGCTTCAGCATTCTGCTCTTCTCGACTCTCCCTGGCCTAAAAGTCTGTGATTCCGGCTTTGAAGGGTGCTCTGGCTGGCCAGGCCGTGTTCTACCCTTTTGCTGCACTGCTCCATTTCCTATGCAGAGAAGGTGCCAGAGAAGCAATTCAATCCCAGCCCAGCCCACAGTGTCTCCCATCAGAGGTGTCAGAAGCCACCACTTGAACCGATACAGGTTTGGTTTGCAAAACTGAGAGAGAAGAAGTGGTAAATGTACCCACATAGAACAAAACCTAATCTTGAAGTTTCTGATCAGCCCTAACACTGTGGCTCCTTGCGGACCCCATTCCTGCTTTTCCCACTAGAGCAAAGCTTTCTTGGAGGTGGGTTTTGTTTTGTGTTGTGTTGTTTGGGTAGTCCTCTTCCTTGGAAGTGGTTGCCTTCTCAGTGGTGTCCAGATCAGCAGAAGCAAAGAGGCTTAAACTGCAGGAGATGAATACACCAACTCCAGGGGCGAAGGAGCAGGTACTGGTGTTAATATAGGAAGGTTAATAGCACTCAGGGCCCCGGTTTCACACATTGACAAGCATGCAGAGAATTGCACGTTACAGAAAAGGTGAGACAAGGATAGCTGATGACTGGGCATGTACTGCAAATGGTGGGATGCACTGCAGTGAACAAAGGAACTGGAAAAGTAGGCAAAGTAAAATCACCAAATGAGAAAAGAAAGGGACCAAAGAGTAAGTAGCATGATGCTTTGAATAAATAGAAAGCAAATACATGTGAATGCAGAAACTTTTTTTTCCAGAAATAAAAGAGGGAGGGAAGAGGCTTTTTCTTTTTATTTTACAGCTTTATGTACCATTTGAATTTCCTAACCACTTGAGAGACATTTCTTTTTTAAGATTAAAAAAAAAAAAGGGTTATCCAGGTGATGGGATTATAGGCCTTGCAGTTTCTGTCTTCATAGTCTTTCTGTAGTATAGAAAAGCTAATAGATTTTTTTTTTTTAAAGATTTTTATTTTTATTTACTTGAGAGAGAGCAGGGGGAGGAGCAGAGGGAGAGGGAGAAGCAGACTCCGTGCTGAGCACAGAGTCTGACACGGGGCCCGATCCCAGGACCCTGAGATCATGACCTGAGCCGAACTCAAGAGTCAGCTGCAGGGCACCTGGGTGGCTCAGTCATTAAGCGTCTGCCTTCAGTTCAGGTCATGATCCCACGGTCCTGGGATGGAGCCCCGCATCGGGCTCTCTGCTCAGTGGAGAGCCTGCTTCTCCCTCTCCCACTCCCCCTGCTTGTGTTCCCTCTCTCGCTGTCTCTCTCTCTGTCAAATAAATAAATAAAATCTTTAAAAAAAAAAATGTCAGCTGCTTAACCAACTGAGCCACCAAGGCACTCCAATAGATGTGGGGTTTTTTAAATAAAATTAAGCTAAATCAGTTGAAATTTTTATAGGCAAGTGTGGACTTAATATCTGCTGTGATGCTACCTTTATAGACTAGCTGACAGAAGGTAATGTCTTACTGTAACCAGTCTGTGAGTCCACTACAATGAGTAAGCAGTTGGATATAGGGCCTTAGGATGCTAGCAAGAGCTATTCTAGATGACCAGCTTTGCTGGGGGAACCCTTCATATTCTTTTCAGAAAGCCACTGGTTTGGGGCACCTGGGTGGCTCAGTCGTTAAGCGTCTGCCTTCAGCTCAGGTCATGATCCCAGGGTCCTGGGATCGAGTTCCGCATCGGGCTCCCTGCTCAGCAGGGAGTCTGCTTCTCCCTCTCCTACTCCCCCTGCTTGTGTTCCTGCTCTCGCTATCTCTCTCTGTCAAATAAATAAATAAAATCTTAAAAAAAAAAAAAAAAAGAAAAAAGAAAGCCACTGGTTTCTAAATTTTTTGGAGCTGATTTCTATCACAGATGATGTTATTAAAACCCTGATCTGGGGGCACCTGGTGGCTCAGTTGGTTAAGCATCTGCCCTCAGTTCAGGTCATGATCCTGGAGTCCCGGGATCAAGTCCCACATCAGGCTCCCTGCTCAGTGGGGAGTCTGCTTCTCCCTCTGACCCTACCCCCTCTCATGCACTCTCTATCTCTCACTCTCTCAAATAAATAAATAAGATCTTAAAAAAAAAACAACCCTGATCTGGCATCCTTTATTTTTTTTTCTCCTGACTTTGCTCTTCTGCTCCTTTCAAACTAAATGCTCATCTGCTTTAATATGATGAGCCAGCACCTGTTTTGCTTTCTGACGTCTGGAAGAAATCAGAATACGTAAGATTCATGATGTATCAAATAAAAGCGGTCAATAGGAAGTATGCACAGAGTCCCTCGATGTGTCGAGCCTGCTTTTGAATGCCTTGAATGAAAAGCCACCATCTAATCACCACCTAGTTTTGTACGAATTGTTTTTTCCTAGGTAGTCCACACGTTGTCCTTGGTGGCCTTTTATTGTTCACATTCCCCCACTTCACATCAAATCTTCTGCTTTTTCTGAGTCTCCCCCACCTCCAAAGCCCATCTCGGATCTCACCTCCAGCCTCAGCGCTGTCTGCCTAGGACTGAGGTGTTGCGTGTTGCAGGCTAGAGGAAGTGGAAGCTGGAAGGGTAGGCTGCGACCAAATTTTGGAGGTATTTGGTAAGCCAAGGTGCATGCTTGGACCTCATTCTGTAGTTAGTGGAAACTCTGTCAGTTTAGAGATTGCTTTTAATTGTGAGTACTGAATAAGAAAACAACAGTGATTTAAACAAATTTGGAGTTTTCTTTTTTCTTACCTACAGGAAATATGGAAGTAAACAGTACAGCGGTTCAAAGATGTCAGGGCCAGGTGTCCGTTACTGCCTTAGCTTTTCCCTCATGACAGCTTCCTGGTTACAAGGCAAATGCTCTACCTTGAACATCATACCCGTGTTCAAGACAGGAACAAAAGGCAGAGTGAGGAGCCATGCTACCCGAGTCCTCTTCCCCTTTAAGGAGCATTCCCGCAAACCCAGCCTAACAATTGCAGTGTTCAACTTCTTGGCCAGAGCTGTGCCTTGTGGCCAATCAGGGCTCTGTTAGAAAAGAAGCCTTGTGGGGCGCCTGGGTGGCTCAGTCATTAAGCATCTGCCTTCGGCTCAGGTCATGATCCCAGGGTCCTGTGATCGAGCCCCACATCGGGCTCCCTGCTCAGCGAGAAGCCTGCTTCTCCCTCTCTCACTCCCCCTGCTTGTGTTCCCTCTCTCGCTTTCTCTCTCTCACTGTCTCTCTCTCTGTCAAAATAAATAAATAAAATATCTTTAAAAAAAGAAAAGAAAAGAAGCCTTGTCTAGACCTTTATTAGGAAGCAAGCATGGAACAACACAGTTTGCCTATGCAAATGGCCAGTATGAATTTCCAAGAGAGAAATGCTGCAGCAAACATTTCCCCAATTGTGTTTTTGTTTTGTTTTTTTACTATAAAGCACAATTTTTTTTTTTTTTTTTGCCTTGCTTCCTGTGACATGAGCAGTATTTGGAACTTGTGGAAACATACATCCTAAAAACGACATAAGATGGAATGAAATCAAGTACCAGACGATTGTGGGTCAGACTTGGGAGCGTAGTAGAAGTCAGGGAAGGAAAAGTGTCGGAAAAACTTGAAAAGATTTCATGAGAAAGAGACCTGAGCGGGGCTATGAGAAGTGGATGGGACTCTCTACCATGCTATAATGGCGGATGCATGACTTCTCTGTTGTCAAATCCCAAAACAACACTCAGAGTGAGCTCTGTGAACTGTGGACTTTGGGTGATAATGATATGTTGTGAACTGTGGACTTTGGGTGATAATGATATGTCTGTGTAGGTTCACTGATTGAAATAAATGTACCACTCCAGGGGCGCCTGGGTGGCTCAGTCGTTAAGCGTCTGCCTTCGGCTCAGGTCATGATCCCAGGGTCCTGGGATCGAGCCCCGCATCGGGCTCCCTGCTCAGCAGGAAGCCTGCTTCTCCCTCTCCCACTCCCCCTGCTTGTGTTCCCTCTCTCACTGTCTCTCTCTCTCTCTCTCTGTTAAATAAGTAAATAAAATCTTTTAAAATATATATATATACCACTCTAGTGCAGGATTTTGACGGGGGAGAGGTTGTGCATATGTGGAGGTGGGGGGTACATGGGAACGTCTCTGAACTCTCCACTCCATTTGGTGTGAACCTGAAACTTCTGGAAAAAAATAAAAGCTATTAAGGAAGGAAGGAAAGAAAGAAGGTAGGAAGGAAAGAAAGATAGGTAGATTGGATTTAAACAGTGGAAGAGATGGTGAGGCTGGTGTTCCAGCGAGAGGGGAAAAACGAACAGGGACACAGACGTACAAATGACTGCAGCATAGGACAGCATGGTGAGATGAGTTTGCCCCTAATTTTAAACAACCTTGAGGTTAAACATTCACTTGTTACTCGAAAGGAATTGGAATAATCTTAACCTTCCATTTTTTACCACTCATTCCTATTGCATTTTTCTGAGTTTGCATAAGAAAATTTAAAGTCATGTATTTTACTATTATGTTGTGCAGAGGAAGAAGAGTTAATTATTGATATTCTGCAGCCTTGTATATACGTGTTTTTTTCCACAGATTAAACTCAGTTGATTAATATTCATAGGATTAAAATTACACTCATTTCTTTGCAAAACTGGTATTTAAAACTGACTCTGTTGTTTATTTGGGATTTTAAGAACTATACGTCTTCTACCTTGATCATTTTATTTTGCATTTAAGTATGAAAGCTTTTCTATTTTGTGGCCTATAGTAATCATTTTGTAAAATACTGGTATTAGCAATTTTAGTTTTCTTCTTAAAAGTAAAGCATTATCCTGCTGAAAGTAAAAGCACCTTCTTTCAGTTGGTTACTTTAATTAAGCAGAGTAATGAAGTTGAGTTCTAATTATTTTTCCCCAAGTTATTTAACTAGTTGCTTTTAATTACACATTGAATTTCATTGAATTTGGTCTAATTTGATAAGCTCCCTATCCAGCTGTTGAAACTTAGAAAATTAGCTACAGTCTCCATAATTTACCGTGATTCAGTGTAAATGGAAAACTTTTAATACGGTTAGGCTTTCCCACTCCTTTCTGTACTTTGCTGTGATCTTTGCTTCGTCATAAACATTACTCATATTATGGAACAGAGCTCCTTGGTGTAGTAGCTAGCATTGTGACTGGTGATAGATCGCCGAGAAGGTCCATCACCCATGGGGATGAAGAGGCTTGCCTTTTAATCTGGTTTATATTAATGCAGGTGGAAGATACAGCCTTTTCTGTTCTATTTATAATGTTGCCGTCTGGCTGAAGGAAGGTTTTTGCTTGTTTTATTTATTGGTTTTTAGATAAAAGTGTTTTGGGTTGGAGTTAAAGTATGTAATGTTTGTTCCTGTCAGCTGTGTCAGAAGGAGTTTGTACCATGAATCAGATAGCTGCTTTTATTGGTAAACAAAGTAGCTTAAGAAGTGATTCCCAATCACTTATATGCAAAAAATTGGTGGAACACGTGCTTTTCTAAAATACGGTTTTCTTCATTTCAGCTAAAATGGATGTTTGTCTTTTTAGCAGACTACCAAAACAAATCTATTAAATTGCTTTGGGGAAAATGTTGGGGTTTACAAATCTCTCAAAGCTGAAATGTTTGTTTTGTAGCCTTTCTGGTATTTCCAGCAAAGGCTATAATGTTTTCATGCTTCTTCCCCTGCAGTATAGGCAATAGTCTGCTGTATTTGGAGTCTGTCACTCTAATTCCCATGATACTCTAAGTGATACTGAACAGACCTTTCTGTTACATGGCTGCAAGCGCAGTGATTTGATTTTGAGGCTTGCCTGATGTCACGTCAAAACCATCCTAGAATTACATTGTTTTCTGTTTTTTTCCTGGCATGGAGTGAACATGACTATAATCTGACAATTCTTTTGGTCACCTTTTCTCTACAGTCTTAGCAGGCATCAAAAAACGAACAAATGTACACTTTTTCTTGTTACTTGTCATGAATACTTTTTCTTTCGGGGCCTTGGCCCCAGTTTTGCTCAGAGTACACCACCCACCATCCAGCCGTTCCCTCATTCCCTTCTTCAAGTATTTATTCAGTGTCACACAGGTGCCAGATAGGGAGCTAGCCACTAAAGACGGAGATCCTGTGGGTGAAAATCAGGGGCCCTGCCCTCAGATTGCCCCGGTCGAGTAGAGCATTATCTCAGAACTGCGCCTGACCGAGTGTCAAAGACAAAATGGTACAAAATGCGTCAAGTTCCATTTAACTGGACAGCAGCTGTGGTTCTTTAAGCTCAAAACACAATGGCTGTGATTAGAGCTCTTTGGAGACAACAAGTAGCCCACTCCTTATCCCTTAATTCCGGTAACCTGTTTTGACAGAATTATCTTTTGGTGTTATTTAAGTAATATTTACACTATTCCTGTCATATGTAATTTAACAAACAAAAAACGGAATTTTTGGTGAAAAGTTATGGTTATGTCAGTATTTTTGACGTGGACATTCCAGTGCAATTGCCTCAACTTTCCTTTGGAAGTAGATGGACTATAAATTATTAATAAATGACTCTGTGTGTCTGTCCCATTCTTCATGCCTTCACGTTATAGTTAGGATGAGGAGTAATGTTTCTGGTACATTCTGTTCCCATGGATCACATAACTGTACACAATGCCGGATTGTATTTATAAAATCAGTGTCTTTGTGTTGGGTTTGTATTATCTCAGTATTGGACAAATTTCTTTGTCTTTTGGTTGACTGTCCCCTTCTATCACAGTCATAAATTTTTCATTTTTTTCATTACGCAGAAATGAAGTAATCAGAAGGTGACTTTCAGTCACTGTTCATTGTTGCTGAATAAGCTCCCCCTAAACTTAAAGATCTCCACGTGGTCTTACAAGCCTCTGGTGCAATCTGTTGTAGCCACCACGTCACAACTTTTTGTTCTGTCTGGAGAGCACGAAATACAAAGAAAAAGTAAAAATTGAATTGTTTCTGTCAGAATGAATAAGGACGAAATGGGAGACTCCGAGATGCATTATCAAATATTCTTTTTTTTTTTTTTAAAGATTTTATTTATTTATTTGAGAGAGAGAGAATGAGAGACAGAGAGCATGAGAGGGAGGAGGGTCAGAGGGAGAAGCAGACTCCCTGCCGAGCAGGGAGCCCGATGCGGGACTCGATCCTGGGACTCCAGGATCATGACCTGAGCCGAAGGCAGTCGCTTAACCAACTGAGCCACCCAGGCGCCCGCATTATCAAATATTCTTAATTGCATTTGTTTTTACAGCAAGAAATGAGCAACAGATTGTTGAGTAAATGGTTCCTTGTCCTTATTACTATGTCAGATTAAACGTGGCTGGATTTTATTTATTTTTTTTTTGAATATTTTATTTATTTGTTTAACACAGAGAGAGAGCACAAGCAGGGGGAGAGGGAGAAGCAGACTCCCCGCTCAGCAAGGAGCCTGATGCGGGCCTCGATCCCAGGACCCTGGGATCATGATCTGAGCTGAAGGCAGACGCTCAACCAACTGAGCCACCCAGGCGCCCCCGTGTCTGGATTTTAGACCATAGCACAAAGTGGATTTATTCTGGCGTAGAAGGGCAAATTAGAGTCTGCACTGTTTCCCGGCATCTGCAGTTACACATGTCGCCAGCACGCAACGCCTATAAATCTACATAGTGAGGTGGCTGCTTCCCTATCCTGTGGTGACCTGTGAAAGATTAAACACACCAGTGAGCCTCTGCCCACATTTTATTTCCTTGACCCTCCTGCAAAATGACCTTCAGAACAGCCCGCTTGTTTCCCAGCCAGGCACATTTCCTCCATTCTGTATTTCCTCATCCTACCCACCATCCTTGCTCCATGGAGGTGGCGGCTGGGGTCCCATTTCCTGCAGGAGTTGAAGCAGAGGGGACGCTGAGGGCTCAGGGAGGTTCCCTGTGTGGTGGCACCTTGCTGCCCTGGGCCCCATCTTGGATGGCTACAGTGACGACTCTTCCAGTTCTGTGATGCTTCAAGGACAGGCATGGTTTTCACCGTGGTCACCGGAGTCACTGTTTCCCCTTGAGGGTCAGATACTTATCTCTTGGTACCTGTTAAGGGGAAATGGGAAGATCTGAAAAAATTGTTAAATGATACAGAAAGCAGAATTCTTAAGATGTCTGGTTTTAGCCTGGTTTCCTTTTGTTGTTTTCATTAAGCTGATAAGCACTTTTTATATATATATACACTTCCAGCGGGCTTGTTATAGGCTTCACTTTGTGGTTACCCAGAGTCCACTGAAGCTGTAGTAGCTCACCCACCAGAAGCCCCGCATGACATACTCCAGTGACTTTCATTGCCTTCAGGGTCAAGTCCAAACTCTTGGAATTCAGGGAGGCACTGACCTCAGCCTGTTTGTCTTATTTTCAACTGCTTACCTTCTTAAACCTGCTGTTCCGACTGCACAGTGCCCTGATTATCTTCTTTTTTTTTTTAATTGCCTAGGTAGTCTTGCTTATGGCCTCTGGCCAGAAGTATTCTCTGCTTTACTCTTCACTTATACAGACTCTCTCCATTCTCCAAAATTGTTATCCAGTGAAGTTTTATATCACTACTACCCCCTTAGCACCTTCTCCCACCTCTGAATCTCTGTAATACTGTCTGCATCATTTATTTGGTTATCCATGCTCTATGGTATATTGATTTTTTAAAAACTAAACTGATCCATTGCTACAATTTCATGCGTTTTTATGTTGTCTCTTCCAAAAGTTCATAAGCATCTTGCAAGTAGATGTTGTGTCCTTTGATCTTTGTGTTCTTAGTGCCCAGCACAGTGGCTGGCCCATGAGAGTATCTGTAAATGCTTATTGAAAAAATTATTTAGAGCACCTGGGTGGCGTAGTCAGTTAGGCATCTGATTCTTGGTCTTGACTCAGGGTCAGGATCCCAGGGTCATGAGCTCAAGCACAGAGTCGGCTTGAGATTTTTTTCTCCCTCTCCTGCACCTCCCTCTTGTGCTTGCTCTCTCTCTCAAATAAATAAACCTTTTAAAAGTTTTTTTAAAAAAAAGAAAAAATTATTTAACATTTCTGAGCCTGGGAATGTAGTAGTTCCATTGATACTAAGACTAACATCAGGGTTGGCTGATTTTGTGAGGACAGTTAGTTCACCTTTTGACATAGTTTCCAGTGATCACAGAGAAACAGGAGCATAGATTCCCTAAAGGTGGGAGACAAACTGTATTTGAGAGAGCATATTTGTAAATGCACTTGAAAATGACTGACGTCGAGAGCGTGCTTCAGGCCATAAGAGACCACTTTTCTAAAGAGAAGAGAGATTACTCGGGGAATCAGAAGGTCCAAAACACAGTTTGAAGAAGTAACCTAGAATTAAGGGTTCAGGAAAGGAAAAGTGGTAGAAGGAGGCACATTAATATTTCTTCCCAGTACTGAGCACAAGGTGTCCCCCGAGTCAGGTGCTGTCTGAGCAGTGCTAGTAGAAGAAAACAAGGGAAAGCAGGACATTGAACCCAGGTTTGTCTAGTGCCAACTCCCATGAACTCCATCATTCCTTTAATTTCACATACTATTATGAGGAACTTAAACTGAGAAGCTCTCCATCCTGCAGAATAATCAGAAGAGTCATTAGAGAAGGTTGCCTTATGGCCTCATTCTATGCAAATTTCATAAATAACGTTGGATAAAACCTTTAAGATCTGTGTTACAATACTCCTGGCAGCTCTATTAGAAGAAAATCTAACGGTCAAGTAAATAAGCAAAAGGATGATAAAGTAGAAAATTTTAGGTGAAACACTGAATTGCCTGAAAACTACTCTGTAATCACTCTCTGTTACATTTTTAAACCAATAACATTCTTCAATTGTCACAACAGTGTTCTGCAGCCACATTTTTCAAGTAAGTGATTTGTTTAGTGTGTCCGGGGTCTGTCAAGACCACCCAGGGTCTGTGATTTACTAGGAAGACTCAGGACTCAGCATGGAGTCAGACTCATGGCTAAGATTTATTGGAGCCAAACCAGGCCTTCCTAAAGAGAGCTCTCTGACACCTGCTGTGTGAAGTCTTTTCTGCACAGGTAACCTGAAACTATTAGGTTGAGACCTATGAAGTTGCAGTATTCAACCATTTTTTTACTACAAAAATGGCAATTGTCAGGATGCCTGGGTGGCCCAATCCGTTAAGCGTCTGCCTTTGGCTCAGGTCATGATCCCAGGATCCTTGGATGGAGTCCTTGCTCGGCAGGGAGCCTACTTCTCCCTCTGCCCCTCCCCATGCTCCCTCTCTCTCTCTCTCTCTGAAATAAATAAAATCTTTAAAAAAAAAAAGAAAAAAGGCAATTGCCTGTGGTTCAACTCTCTTTTACTCTCCCCCAAAGCTGTTCGTGTACGCTGAGCTGCATGTCTGCCAAGTCCAACTGAACAATATAGCAAAGAAGAACCCATACAGAGCTGGGCCTAATGGCTAAACTCTATTAAAAATAGTGACAGAAAGGGGCACCTGGGTACCTCAGTCGGTTTAGCGCCCAACTCTTAATTTCAGCTCAGGTCATGATCTCAGTCAGGGTCGGGAGGTTGAGCCCCGTGTTGCACTCAGCACAGAGTCTGCTTGAAATTCACTCTCCCCCTCTTCCTCTGCCCCTCCCCCTGCTCATGTGTGCCCACGTACTCTCTCTCTCTAAAATAAATCTTTTAAAAAAATAGTAACAGAAATACATTATCCTTGTAGACATCAAGACCACATATCATTCAGTGAGATTTAAACTCAGGATGGTTCCTAAGATTGTAGTCCTAAATGTCTTATTAGAGTAAGCTTTTTTTTTTTTACTAAATTAAGCATTTGTTGAACCAATTATTCTGATCAGTTGAGAGAGACTCTTCAACCAGACCATAGAGCCAAAAATAGAAACAAAGCAGTGAGAACCCTTGCCCTTTCTGGGAAGACATGGCAAGGAATGCAATGAATCGTAGAGGATATGGATTTTAGGGGCTCATTTGTGGCACTTACTGGAGCTGCAGGATTTTTACTAGATGAAAGCTCCAAATGTCTGCCTTCTCTGTATTTTGTTTCAGAGCAGTTTAGAGGGAGACAGAGCCCCAGACCACAAGGGTGCTTGCTTCTCTGCATCCTTCCTCTTGTCTTTAACAGTCTCACATGTGACACTAATGGAATAAAGCTTTCAAGCTAGCAGGAAGATCAATAGAGATTTTATAAGGCTAGCAAAGCCTTATTGAGCATGATGGTATATGACTCAGTTTTCTTTATGAAAAATGAAAGAGATTCAAATTAATACTGGAAAATCACCTGAGTCATTTAAAAAATGGTATTTTTTAATGGTGAAATAAAAAATGGTATATTCAATCCTGTCTGCTAGTTACCTAGGATTTCCAGTTTTTTAAATGTTGGAAATCTTAAATTACTTTCATCATGTTCTCAAATAGTGAAATTCCCTGTACTTTGTTTAAAAAAATAATAGTAAGATTTTATTTCCCATTATTATAATGGAGGGTTTGGGGTTGTTGTTGTTGTTTTAAAGATTTTATTTATTTATTTGACAGAGAGAGAGAGATCACAAGTAGGCAGACAGGCAGGCAGAATGAGAGGGAGAAGCAGGCTCCCCACTGAGCAGAGAGCCCGACATGGGGCTCCATCCCAGGCCCCTGGGATCATGACCCGAGCCAAAGGCAGACGCTTAGCGACTGAGCCACTCAGGTGCCTGTTGTTGTTGTTTTTTAAAAGCTCATATTTACTTAATGCAATGGTAACTTGAAGGGCATTCAATCTCCTGAAACTGTCACCTAAGTCCCAGAAACACTGAGGATTGCCTCTTCCAAAGTCAGGTTGTACCCTAAAAACCATACCAATAAGCCCAGCCTACCTGAGGGCCCCCAGGAGGTGTGATTGTAGCTGAGTCGGAAACCTCTGAGGCCAGCAGCTGAGCCAGACTTCGCACCCCAGGACCCTGTCACCAACTTGACATAGGTTTACTTTCCCCATTAGTGCTGCATGAGCAAAGCCCTGGGAAAACAGAAACCGTTTCCCACATTTGTGTAGGGAATAAAGAGAGAGCCAATAAAATGCTTTCTACCAGTTATTGAGCACTGTGGTGGGTCCAGTGCTCTCACTAATTTTCACAAGCCTGGAAGTAAGTGTTGTCCCTCTTTACAGATGGGAAAATTAAGGCTGAGAGGTGATGTGCTGAGAATTCACACCCCGTTAAGGGCACAGCCAGGTCAGCTGACTCCAAAGCACACACCACCGCCTCAAAACTTCCAAACACACTGCTACACCATGCCAAGAGCCCCAAGTGCCGAGGTTGAGGGAGGCCCAGACCTCAGTGGAAGAGCGAAAGAGAGAAAACGAATGTGTTAAACACCTGTTGTATGCTAAGCTCTGTGGCACATTCTTCCCATGCATCTTCTCCACTAAACCTCGCATCTTCCCAGCAGCCCTGTGAGGGAGGCCGTATCCTCCCCCCCCTCCCCCGCCCCGCAACCTACTCAGAGAGGTCAAACTTTCTGAAGGTCACCTGAGCCCAGATCTGTTTGAGTTTATATCTTCCGTCTTACCACGAGTGTTAACCAGAGAGGTTTTTGGAGAAATAAAGATTCTTACAGTGGCGGAAGGAAGAGTGGACTGATAGAAAAGTGGAAAGATAACCTGAAAATGTTAGATGAATGTCTAACCTAAAGGGTAGACATTAACAATTATTTATAAATTATTATTGTTAGAATTATAACTTATAATCTTGGACTAAACAGACTGACCATTTTTTAAATTTCTTTTGCTTTACTAAGTTAAGCTGTCATTTTTACGTGAGCATTAAAAATTTTAAGATTTCAAATGTGTGTTGTTATGATTAGGACCCAGAAGGTTTTCCGGAATAGCAATGAATTCCTGAGATCTGGATGATAAGAGGGCAGGCAAATCGATGTTCAGCTAGAGCAGATCCAGTAGAAGTCAGATGTAGATAAATTGGGATTCAAGTAACCAGACCTCCAGTTTAATTCAAGTATATTTTTTACATTTAAATTTCAAGATGATAAAATATAGCTCTTCCCCCCCCCGCCCCTGAAAAAAAAAGCTCTTATCAGAGATTATTTGGACAAGTCACTTGGACTGAACATGTGTTACAGTCTTTTTAATCTCCTTCATGGTGGACTGTTACATAATACTCAGTTAGGATTGATGTTTGTTGTCAGGACCTGGGGGCCCTTCGGATATGCAATCACCAGAGAAAGATTAAATTATGTCATATATACCAAGGCAAGAAAGAAATGAATACATTTGAAATTCTAAAATCGTTCTCATTCTTTTTCAGTTAACTAAAAATAATAAATAGCAGATCCATAAATAGCTTACTAATTAAGGCTTTACTTATTGTGTGCTGGAGGTAGTTCTATAACAAAAAGGAAAATTGTAATCATAGTACTCCAAATATGTGATACATTCTACTTCTTTCTGTTATGTTTCTTAACAACTTCTTTATGAGCAATTTTAATAAGATTAACTTGCAGAATAAGGAGGAAGGTGGTTCTTTTTTTTTAATTTATTTATTTTAGAGAGAGAGAGATCGAGCACAAGCATGAGTGGGAGGGGAAGATGGAGAGCGAGAGAGAATCTCAAGCAGACTCTCCACTGGGCACAGAGCCTGTCGAAGGGCTTGATCTCACGACCCTGAGATCATGACCTGAGAAATCAAGAGTCAGACGCTTAACTGACTGAGCCACCCAGGCGCCCCATTATCTACAATTTTCCAAGCTAATACTATATGTAACTGAGAGAGAGCCACAAAAATTCGGTGTATTCCTCATTTAGAGGTCAAAGGTAAATTTAGGGAATATTTTTTTTTAGTAATTTCTTCTTAGTACATCTTGGGAATAGTTTTTAAATTTAGTCTTCTTAAAGCATAATTATTATCACACCTTTTCAGGTTCAAAATCTTTGAGGCAGTCATTCCTATTTTCTAGATAATGCCCAATTTCCATAGCCTAATGGAGAGATAATATGTAATATATCAGGGGCAAGGGCTGCAAACAAAGCAGGGGAAGGAGTGCAAAGTGCTGAGTGATGGGGGTGCTATTTTAAACAATTCAAGGGGATTCTCTAATGTCTTATATAAGCAGAGTCACAGAGGAAGTGAAATGCACGTGGGTATCAGAGGCAAAAACGTTTCAAGTCCGTGCAAAGTTCTGGGATGGACTAAGCCAGGATGACTAGAACAGAGTAATTAAGAGGGAAAGGGGTACCTTGTGGGCCATGATGGAGACCTTAGGTTTTACTCGGAGCAGGATGGGAGCTATCGGAGAGCTTTGAGCAGAGGAGTGACACGACTTATGTTTTAAGGGGATCACTCTGGCTACTAAGATGAAAACAGACTAAAGGTGGTCAGTGGGAGGATCATGTGGACTGGGTAAGAGGATATTGTAGTCACACAGGGAAGAGATGATTAGAAAGGCAGCAGGAGAGGTGGTAAAATGTTTTATAAGGTAGAGGTGAAAGAACTTACTAACACATTGAGCATGAGAAGTGACAGAAGTCAAGGATGAGTCCAGGGTTTGGGGCATGATCAGCTGGAAGGGTAGAATTGCCTCAGTTGGTGGAGAGGACTGGGCAGAGCAGGTCTTAAGGCAGAGAGTAGGAGGCAGAAACTCATGGGCTTGGTTTTTGACATGATTTGTATCTGAGACAGTAGCAGACATCTTTTAAATATCCTTTGAAATACATTGAAGTAATATGAGTAAAGGGATGCCTGGGTGGGCGCAGTGCATTAAGCATCTGCCTTCAGCTCAGGTCATGACTCCGGGGTCCTGGGATCGAGCCCCGCATCGGGCTCCCTGCTCAGCGGGAAGCCTGCTTCTCCCTCTCCCTCTGCCTGCCACTCCCCCTGCTCGTGTGCGTGCGCGCTCTCTCTCTCTCTGACAAATAAATAAAATCTTAAAAATATATATATGGGTAAAGAAAGTAATATGTTTACAGTATGGGATCCTGTACTTGACGTAACCAGAGAATTACCTGGTATTTCTGCCCTTCATTTCTTTCCTAGAATACATTTCCCTTAGTCTCTTTAATAATCTTTGTTATGGAACTCTTGTCAGAGGCTTTATCAAAATCCTAGTAAATTTTATGTCCTGGCTCCTTTCTGGTGACCCACGTAGTTATGTTCTTGGAATTTTGGGTTCCTAATGCATGAACTTTCTAAGAACTAAGATCAGAGACTTTGGATACCAGCCATGCTTCCCCGTGCTTGCTTTATGTATGAACTGGGGCCCCCCTGGAACTTGCTGCTGCTGTAGGATCGGTCGAGCCACGGACCTTGAGTTTTGAATGCGTCCTTCCCACGGAACCGGCAAGAGTTGTAACAGCCTCATCTTTTTATTTCCTGAATCTAGCTTAGTACCTGATACAAAGGTTCACAGTAAATGTTGAATAGGTGAATGTTTCTGAATCAATTTTAAGAAACTAAATATGGTCTTCTCTCTTTTGTCTCATTTGTATAGCGCCTGAGAGCTACAAAGTGCAAGATAAGAAAATTGCTGCCTCCAGCCGGCCCTCTGCTATTTCAGGACAAAATAGCAACTACTCAGGAAATAAGCCAGGTACTATGCATGGCATTTACTGTAGACAAAAAGGTTATCCCTAAAGCCTAAGGCGGGCTAGAGTTTAGGAGAGCTTAGTTCCAGTCCTGCTACCAAAACACAGACAACTCATACTGGCTTTTATAAGTTTAAGTCCGAGACCCTCTTAAAGCCTTGATTTTCTCTTTTTAAAATGGAGATTCAAACACATGCCCTGCTTACCTCCCAGAATCATTTTGACAGTCAGTGAGATGATGCATGTGGGTGCATTGTTTACTATCAAGCAATGTATAAGAGGTAATCATTTTCCTATTCTTTTTTGAAATGATGCATATGACACAATTTTTTGTACCTGTGTGCCCAGCATTATTGCATATCTTTTTTGTGACATTTTCAAAAGCCATTTAAGGAAATCTTCACACATAGCAAAGCTGGTACAGAATTATGTTTTTGTTCTCTATTTTCTGCAGTGATTGTACACCTACACAGTAATTTCATTTAATAGCCTGTGATTCATGGTCTGTTCCACTCAGTGATACAAAGAAGCAAACAGCCTGTAAACATAAACAGTTGAATAGACAATGCAGTTGCTTCCAAGTATCCAGCAGCCATTGTGTGGCTCTTGGGAGAGACCACTGTCCAGTATAATGGTAAACAAGCCAAGGAAGGCAAAGACAAATTGAACCCCCCATGAGGGCCTTGGAGGCCTACTTCATGCAGCGTCCAAGACCAAAGTCATTCAAGAACAGTGAATCAGTGAGAATAAAGATGAAAAATAACTCTTTCTAGCCTCAGAGAAAACATTCCCCCATTATACCTAGTTTGGCGGGGGGTGGCGGGGTTCCATGTGGGAAAAGATCTTAACAGAGCAGATAAATCTGGCTTGTTGCTTAAAAGAAGGACAACTAACAAGTACTATTGCATGGACTGCATGAGCGGCCATTAATGGAAAATGATATGTAGTTTCAGTGGAATTTTAATTAACAGGCTGAGATTCCCCCACTTAATTTGCCTTTCATCCATTCATTTATCCACCTACCACTCAGCCACCATCTACTACTTAGTGAGTAATTGTCCTGTGCCTGGGACCGTGACAGGTACTGGATGAGCAAAGCAGGGCCCCTGTGTTCCCAGGCCTTATTTTAGTGGACTTGGGTTCCTTGTATTCAAGTGAGGATCCTTTAGCATGAAAACCTCATTTGTTTTACCATGAGAATTGAACATTCGCTAAATGGTATATGCTGTTTTTCCCTTGTTTTGACTCTATTCCCTGTGCTGTACCTTTTATCCTTGTGACTTACTCATTGCATAACTGGAAGTCTATACCTTGCACTCCCCTCACCCATTCTGCCCATTCCTCCCCACCCCTCACCTCTCTGACAACCATTGAGATTGTGCCTTTTCAGCATCATGTGTCTCCTTTCTTGTATATATATAAATAAGCAGAGGTACATATGAAGGTCTCCCTTTTAAAACCACCATGTTGTTTTCCTTAGTGTCTCCAAAGGATGATAGAAGAGATTTCATGTTGGAGGGCTAGGTTTGAGTAAAACCTTTTAATTTTATGAGATATAAGTCATGGGAATGTCTGACTAGAGCAGTTTATTAATTTTCATTCTCTGGAACTTGGGGGGTGGGGAGGAGTAAAGTAAGTACTAAATTTTTGAATATTTTGAGTATTGCCCTCAACCTGATATGGGCATTCTGACCAAATGATTTCTCGGGGTCTCTTTTAACCCAGTAAATTTTACTTAAATGTCTTTCCATCCTTAACCTTCTGATAACTTAAAATTCATTGGAATACTCTAGAACATCTCTTTGATGTTAATAACATTCAAGTTGTTAATATTTTATCTTTAAAACATGTATAGAAGGCCCTTGTGGTTTATAAGTGTGGGCATAATATGTCTCGTGTTAACTGGGAAAGACCAGTACTCTCAGCTGTGAATACTTGGACCCAGACTGAAAGAGACCATTTGTAAAGTCACCGATCTGCCATGTCTACAGAGTGGGTGATGGCTCTTGAGGACGCCATCAGCTGCCTCCAAATGATTCAGAGTGTGACCTGATTAGATGGGAACATTGGTACGTTCTTCATGAGCTGTATATACCTGAAAAAAACAGAAACTTAAGTTCATTAAAAAATCCCTCTTAATTCCTGTCCGTTTATCACCCTCCACCACAAGTCTTTTTTTTTTTTAAGATTTTATTTATTTGAGAGAGAGAATGAGAGAGAGAGAGAGCACAAGAGGGGGGAGGGTCAGAGGGAGAAGAAGACTCCCCGCTAAGCAGGGAGCCCGATGTGGGACTCGATCCCAGGATTCCAGGATCATGACCTGAGCCGAAGGCAGTCACTTAACCAACTGAGCCACCCAGGCGCCCTCCTCCACCACAAGTCTTTAAAAGAGCCACTAATAACTGCACTAGCATTTATAAATCATTTCCGTCGCAGAGGAATGCAGGCCTTGGAATCCTGCAGGCCTTCTCTGGCCACTACGTGAAGCCACTTGTGATGACTCCCTGCGTACCATGGTGTGCAGAAGGGCCCGGGGTTGAGCAAGAGATCTGGTTTTAAGAACTAGCTCTAACATTTCACTGTGCCACCTTCCTTGGTCACAGACATTTCCCTCAGTTTTCTCCTTTGGAAAACAGGCGTGAGAACTTGTCATTGAAGGAATAAGTGCTTGGCCAGCTCATAGAGCTATTGTAAAGAACGAAATGATAACATTTGTGAAAGTGCTTTGTTAAATGCAAAACCCTGATGAAGTTACTTATTGCATCAACAGTAGTTGTTCGGATAGAAGTCAAAGACTGGTGAGCTCTTGAGCAAGCCTTGTCAGTGTGAGTTGATTTTCTTATCTTCGACAGTCACTGAGTTCTCGTTTGTGGTCCAGGTTCATGCATGTCATCGAAGACAGAATATCAGGAGCACTTCCTGTCACCCTTAAAAGTGCCCCAGTTTGGGTGGCCAACCCCCTTCAGTCATCCCGGCAGGAGGTTGAAAGCAGAGTGCAGCAATATTCTGTTGCTCTGAAAACTTTTCCTTCTGACCGTGTTAGATCTATCAGGAAACGATGTGAAATGTTCATAATGTTCATGTAGTTCCTGTACCTTGATTTTGCTCCAGGGTAAAGTGATGTGAAGGATAGAGATGAGAGGGAGAATTCTAGAACATTCACTATTTACTTGGAACTATTCATTTTTTTCATCTTTGGAAATCTAGCTTGAAAGATAATTTTTATCAGTTTTTGGTTATGAAAACTGACTGCTTAGCATTAACTTTTTTTTTAAATCTGTTATCAAATACAAGATTGCTGTTTGTTTGCCCTGTTGGTGCATGTTAGTGGAAGTTTAAAGGCTCTGAAAGTTAGCGAAGGTTGTTTGCTCCTTTGTTCAACCGATGCTGACTGAATATTCTCCTTTCTGGCAGATGGGAATAAGCAGTGAACAAAACAAAAGGCTCTGTTCCTCCCCACCCTCATTCACACCATCTTTAATCTGCCATAAGTATTATTGACATTCTAGCACCAGAGTGACTCTCTCTCTATGTAATCAGAAGGATGGAAACAGAATTTAAACTGAATGCCTTGGGGCGCCTGGGTGGCTCAGTCAGTTGAGCATCTGACTCTTGGCTTCAGCTCAGGTCACGATCTCAGGGTCATGATCTCAGGGCCCTGAGATGGAGCCCCACGTCGGGCTCAGGGTGCTCGGCACAGAGTCTGCTTGAGATTCACTCTCCTTCTACCCCACCCCAAAAGAAATAAATAAATAAAATCTTAAAAAAAAAACCTGAATACCTTTTTCCCTCTACAATTCAATATTTTCAAATGCCAGGTTCCTAAACCAATCAAAATCATCTAGCATATCCCAGTCACCATTCCCTAAGTCTTTACGTCCTCAAAATCTGATTCCAAAGTAATAGTGATTATCATTTCAGCACTGATCTCAAAAGAAGGTCAGTGGGAATCATTGGACATATAAGCATCGGCCTTATTTATAGTGATTAATTGATATATTTGTGCAGCACTATGTGCAGCCTTGTTTCTTATATGATCAGGCAGGATGCGGTTTATTACATGTGATGAGCATAATCTTCATATGAAATAATATTACAGAAATCACCTCTTGTGCTATTTTTCCAACTGTGTATCTAAAAGGCAACTATTATAGTGTGTAATTGGGTTATTGATAACAGTTATTGATTTGGGGCCATCAGCGTTGGTTTGGGTTAGAAGAGGGTGAGGTGTGTGTGTCCCATATGTTGTTATTAAAATCTTCCTTTCAAAATTGTTTTTCAAAATTTTGCATGAAATTTGGCATGTACTGGAAAATAAGCTAGAAATGTCACATCCTTCATATCGATAGTCTGTGGCAGAATTTATAAACATAATTCCAAGTAGTTAATTTTTAAAGTTAGTTAGTTAGTTAGTTAGTTAGTTAGTTAGTTAGTTAGAGAAAGCACGAGCGCCGGGAGAGGGACAGAGGGAGAGAGAGAATCTCAGGCATGCTCCGTGCTGAGCACAGGGCTTGATCTCACCACCTGGAGATCATGACCTGAGCCCAAATCAAGAATCAGACACTTAACTGACTGAGCCACCCAGGCACCCCTAAACTATTTTATGGAGACTTTCTGTAATGTGCTTATGCATCTTTTTAAATAAAGTTGATTTTTGAGTTTTATAGTTAAATAAGTGTTTATGAACAGGTAAACCTCATTATTTAAGGAATATTACTTAAGTGGTAGGTAATCATTAAAGGTTTATTCTAACTTCATTTTGACTTGTTCTCGGATAGTTCTTTCTTAAGAATGGCATTTGCCATGCTATCATTTCTTTTCACCAGAAACAAATGACAGTAAAGCACCCCCGTGTATGGCCCATACCCAGGTGCCTGAGCTGGAGTCCACATGCCCATTTTCAGATTTCCAAAGTAAACCTTTTGGGGCCAGGAGCCATATTTTCTTACACAAACAATATTTGAAATCTAATAAATAATCCGTAAATCTGAGAAGTATCATAAAAAGTGTGAGCTACTGAGGGGTCCTTTTACCAGTTTTTTAAAATCTTACCTTAAAAGGAAGGAAAAGCATAAAACACCATCACTTAGTCTTGCTCATGATTCTCACTGCCAGGTTTATGCATACTCCTGATGGGCCTTTGTACAGTTTCTGTTTCCCCTGGATGTACAAATTCTGTGACATTTAAGAGGCCTTTGGGATGGAGGGCCTTTAGATTTGCTGATGAAGCACTACCATGCTGTCTAAAATATTGTCCCACTAGGTTTCTATTTTTAACATGAGATCTTAAAAATATGTCAGTTTAAGACAGGAGAAAATAAACCTGATCTTAAGGTCATCATCATCATCATCATCATCATCATTATTATTATTTTGCTTGTTTGTATAGTAGCAGAGGGAACCCGTTAGTATAGCTCTCTACTGGGAAACCCCCAGCAGTGTCTCCGAGTACAATCCAGAGTCCCCACTGTGACCAGAGAGCCCCGTGCTGTGGCCCTCGCGTGTCTGGCCCCATTACGATCTCACTCCATTCCAGGCTCTTAGATCTACCCGTTTCTTGAGCACATTAGGTGCTCTTAATCTCAGGGCCTTTGTGTTTGCTTTCCATCTCCTGGAATATCTGCACATGTGTGTGTCATTTCCATCAGGGTTTTGCACATAAAAGTTACATCAGTTAGGCCTCCCTTGGCCCCTGTCTAAAATGTTAAACATCCCCCTTCCTGCCATGTCACAATCCCCTTTGTTGCTTTGTTGTCCCCTTAGCATTTATCTCAAACTAACATTCAGTATATTTTCCCCTTTTTCATTTTTTTAAAGATTTTATTTATCAGAAAGCGCGTGCAAGGAGGGGGAGGGGCAGAGGGAGAGGGACAAGTAGGCTCCCCGCTGAGCACAGAGCAGCCGAGTGGGGCTCCATCCCAGGACACTGAGATCATGACCTGAGCCAAAGTCAGACGCTTAACCAGCTGATCCACCCAGACGCCCCAACCCCTTTTTTTCATTCTATATCTCTTATTTATCCTGTTTATAAAATTCTCCCTGAGTAGAATGCAGTCCCCACCAGGGCAGAGATTTTTTTTTTCTTTCTTGACTGCTTTCTTTTTGGCACCTAGAATGATGCCTCGTGCAGTTGATGTTCAACGTGTGTTGAGTGAATGAATGAGTTAACTGAGGCTTATGTGTGAGGCACCATAATTAATGCCATTTCAAGTATTTCATTTAGTTCTTACAGTGAGGTGAGATTGGTTCTATTTATTCTCATTTGGTAGATAATAAATAAAAATCCAGGGGGCTCCTGGGTGGCTCAGTCAGTTAAGCATCTGCCCTGGGCTTGGGTCCTGATCCCTGGGATCGAGCTCCACGTCGGGCTCCCTGCTCAGCAGGGAGCCTGTTTCTCCCTCTCCCTCTGCCTGCCAGTCCCCCTGCTTGTGCATGCTCTCTCTCTCTCTCTCTCTCTAAAATAAATAAATAAAATCTTTTAAAAAAATATCCATGAAACCCATGCCCTAATTAACTTGACACTTAGAGAGTTGGTGAGTAACTCAGCCAAATTTACATAGCGGGTGAGAGAACAGAAAGTGAACTCTTGTGTGTGTGACCTCAGAGCTGGACTTTTTACATCCAACTGGTGAACCTCTATCCCATAGAAATTCACTTACGATTCTGTTTGCTGTTGAGGAACAGACTTTTTAAAGAATAAAAATGATAGAAGTTCACTAGCTTAGAAACACAAAGCATTGTATATATTGCTGGATAGAAACAGTCAAAAGGCTGTAGTTATGTTTTTACATCATGGGTTTTGGGGAGGTGGGCTGTGTGTCTTTTTATTTTATTTTTAGAACTTGTTTCCCATTTTTGTTGAGCTAGAACTGACATACAGCACCCTGTAAGTTTAAGGCATGCAGCATAATGACTTGACTTACCTGTATTGTGAAATGATCACCACAGTCAGGTTAACATCCCTCATCTCATATGGATATGGGAAAGAAAAAAAGGGGGGGGGGTTCTCCTTGTGATGAGAACTCTTAGGATCTACTTTCTCATATAATGTTTTTAAACAGGAGAAAAATGCTTGGAAATTCCAGAAAAAAATTGTAATAATAAAGTATATCACTGAAACTATAGTCCTGTGTACCAGTTGTAAGACATAGTAATATTTTATTCATAGAATTTACTAGACAAAAAGATAATTATCAAAGTATATCATCATGAGAAAATCTGCTCTTCTGCTCATGTGTTTTCTCTCCTTTTCAGACCCTCCTCCCGTGCTTCGGGTGGACGACCGGCAGCGACTGGCCAGGGAGCGACGTGAGGAGCGCGAAAAGCAGCTAGGTATCCATCCCCAGCCTCATCTCATCGTTCAGGGATGCTGTTGTTGAGGTGTTACTTTTCACCCCGAGGCTAATGGACACTTACCGTTGAGCACAGACATCACTCTAATACCCACGCTCTCTGGCCTGCCTTTATGAGTTGTACAGATGGATGTGAAACAGAATTGAGTATGTGACAGACACATAGGACGGAATTTTAAGTAACAGGAAAGCCCGGCCCAGGATTAGGGTCATTTTCACTTCTTTTACTGTTTAATGTGGCACTGGAGAGAATGTATATATGACAGGCATGATGGCTCAGCTTATCTTTTACAGCTTAAAAACAAAACAAGGACAGTAAGCTTATGGTTCTCTTTTATGTGAACAGTCATAAGCATATACACTGCTAGGGCACGTCCTACTTTCCATGATAAAACAATGCTGCTGCTGAATCTATAGACAGATGCGACCAGCATGCTGCCAAGAAAAGTGCAAAACCTAGTGCTGAGCTGTCGGATTTTTCTTTGCTACCTAAGGTCTTTGTGAAAGGTTAGCAACTGTGGTATTGGCCGTACCATCACCTGGAGAGCTGTGTCCTGAGGACGACCTTACCGGGAAGCGAAGATCAAAGCACCACTGTCTTCTAGAACATTGAGCAAGGATGCTAGTGCTCACTCCTCCTTTACTTTGATGTCCATTTATGCCAAACTGCTAGAACAGGATACTCTCCTTAAGGACCTTGGAAAGATGAAATGTCCAGTTAGCATGTCTCAGTGTTCCCAGAATGTCTCTGTCATTTAAAACTAGGACTGACTGAGGTGGCCAGCATATTCCCAGGGGATGACCCATAACTTTTCTAGAGTTCCACCGCGTTTTGTAAGAATTCGTGTTTCAGTGGGAGAACCCAGCACCTGTGCCCCATCTTTTCTATTGTTCTAGTCCACAAACCCAAATTTGTGAAATTGACTGGAAGCTGGTTTTCAGAAGTCTGTTGCCGTTACTTAATTCTTCCAACACAGGCCTTTTTTCCTCTCCTTTGCCATAATGGGCATGCGAGGTCAGTTCTTTTGCTGCCAAGGTCTTTTCCACACCAATTTCAACAACTTGGTGGAAGGGAATGAGCTCTGCCGCCTTTCTGTGCCTGGACTTACTGCCCAGGCTTGAAATTCCCTGTGGCTGACAGGCTTCCTGCCCGCGGGTAGGTTCCTGGCAGCAGGGCTGTCTGTGGCCATGAGGCTGATGCTTTCCCAGAAGCACTCTGCAGCCTGGCTATCTTCCTCCTGGGAGCTATGCCCACTGCTCCCTGATTCAGGTTGGTTTGACAAGTAGATCAGAACAGAGGAAAGACGGAGCTACCCAAGCAGAAAGAGATTCCAGATAAGCAAAAAGAAGAAACTGCCCACTGCTCTGGGATGCACTGTCTTTGGATCTATCCAAGCATGAGCACTTGAGTTCTCTCCCCTCTCTGCCTCATCTGGTGGGTCAGGTCTTAACGCTATCCAAGCTCCCCTTAGAGTTGCAACATGGACTCCTATCTGCTTGAGTAGAAGTAGCTCCAGAGCATCAGGAGACTCCTTTATGATTTATGTCCCATTGTGAATTAGCTTTTACACATTAACTCATACATACCTTCCTGTTTGGGTTTGTCTTTCAAAGCCAAGCACTATTTGGTGTTTTTTGTTTTTTGTTTTTGTGGAATGTATGAACATGCTGGTCAAACAAAAATGATTTCACTTCTTATTCTATGAAGTTATAAGACCTGGAGCTTTGAGCCTGCACAGTCTCCTGCAAGTTGCCTAGCTTTCTTTGTATGTTGAGTGGCTCGATTTTTGTCTTAAGATGTAGCCCCATATTTTAATTCATATCCACAGGGCAGCACACAACTTACTAATTTTAAATTCGAAAACTGTGTTTGCCAGGTACAGTGTTCAAAAGGTAGAGATTGAGACCCAACCTTCAAGGGCTAGCTGCAGAGTAGTGGGGAGGGAGATAAACTTACAGCAATTATGATATGAGGTGGTATTGAAAGGGTGTGCACACGGGTTGGTGAGAACCCATAGAAGCACCTAACCAGCCTGCAGGAATCACGTGCCACTGGAGTTCCCCACTAGAGGATGTGGACCTGCTATCTAGGAGGATGGAAGAGACAGAGACTATAGAACAGTGACACAGGGATAGGTGGGAAAAGGCATTTGCTAAAGAGACTCATCATGCTCCGCGGATTATATTATATGGGTCAAAGTAATTTTCAGGTGATTGTATTATCCTGTTACTACAACTGGACTATTTTAGTGAGCCAGCATATAATATACATAGTTTTTCTTCTTATCCCTGCCATGTTAAATATCATGGTTTCCTTAATTCTGATCTTTTTTTGTTGTTAAAAATCACAGTTTTCATGAAATACATCAGTCCTAATTTTTATTTTTTATTTGCATTAATTGCATTTTCTTTTTAAATTTTAAAGCAGTGTCTTTTTGCCTAATTTTTTCCACTTAAGCCATCACAGCAGCAACTAAACATTGAGAGGCTCTCTTCAGTCTTCATAAACACATGAATAAATATACATGTAAGCACACATAAATATATTTGTAGAATTGTTATCTAAAACCTAGCATCTAACTTAAATTGTGCCTTACAGTATATAAAGGTGATTTCTAAAAAAAACCATTAGTACTAAAAATCAAAGGGCACACCTGACCAACTACCCTTCAACTGTGCTTTGCAAAAACTATAATGGCAGTGGAATATTTAAAAAAGAAAGGGTGAGGGACTGTCACTTAGTAACAGCTCTCTGGACTGTGCTTTTTAAAAACAAAAACAGTTGGTAATACCAACTGCTACCAGGCTTTCAAACTTTAAAGTTTTTCAAGTAAAAAAAAAAAAAAAAATGGAGTACATTCCATAAATTCCAACAAAGCAAAGTTTTAAATGATTGGCCATTGAGATTGGATTATTCACTGTTGGATGTAGGTTGAAATTGACATTGAAATAATTAAAAATTTTTGTTTTAATCCACAGTTTTGAAAAAGCAAGGTAGAGAGGGAGAATAAAGTTCTTTTTGTTTTGGGTGGCATGTCATGTTTGTACTATTTTGTAAACAGAAAGGACCTATTAATAACTTTCTGTGGGTTAAATCTCTGAGTCATGCTATAATGCTTTTGTGGTAGGATTATGTCATGTGGCTTGTTCTTTCTACATTATCCTTCAATTTATCACATAAAACCGGTATAATTCTTCATATTTGGGACTGTTCTGTCCATTTGGTTGAGCACACGTACTGTGAAAGCTTTATTTTTCTGTCTTAAAAGCTTTATACCTGAAGGAATCTCCCTAACCACTCTATTCCATCTGATTCTCTTCAGGCCATTCCTTCAAACTCTCTTCTCTTAACTTCTGTATCTTTTTTCACCATCTCTCTTCCAAGCTTTAATTTTTTTTCCTAAGGGAAAAAAAAAAATTCATTTGTTCTCATTGGTTTCGACTCTCCTTTTTTGATGAAATGGGTCCTACACATTCATTTGCTCATAAGGTAGTCGATGCTTCCCCGTTATCTAAAAGTCAGCTTCTGTACAACTAACTTGCTCATCGACTTTCATTCCAAAACCGACTCCTCTGGGTAATTTTTGTGGCCCGATCAATTGCACCAGTATTTTTCTGGCCCCAAGAAGTAATTTCTTTCAGCTGTTTTTGGTACTTGTACTGTTGCTAGAGACGCTGGCGTCTTTCTGACTACCAGTCTTAGCTGTTGGATCTTTTGCATTGTAAAACACTTTTTTCTCTTCCTTGGTGTCCCAGTGCTGGGCCCTGACTAGTCTCCACCCTGGCCTATTGGGCCACTTGAAGTTACCAGTGGTGAGTTGGACTCAGCCTAGTCCTCAAGCTGGAACTTCAGCCATCTCTTGCCTAGTAGGTAGGTGGAAGTCGCCACATTCTCTCTGTCCCTCAATCCAGTTAGTCATAAGAATAGCTGACGCTATCTTCAAAATAAATCTCAGGTCCATGCCTTTAAATTTGCTGCCTATGCTATCGTCCTCGTCCAGGGCTTCATAAATTCAGGTCTTGGTCACCAGAACTACCTCACCGATGTACTGCATTTCTCCCCTGTGTTGCAGTTAGCGCCGCTCCCTCTTTCTGAAGCCCTTCCTAGTCTTCATGGCCTTTCCCCTTTTGGAAATTTGATCATTTTCTCGCTCTACAGTCTATTTTGCATAACATCGTATTTTAGCTCTCATTCTAATCCTGTTGTATGCTCTCCTGAACTTTTCGTAGTTGAATTTTATGTAACTTCTTGGTTCGTATGTTTTAAACTTTTAAAGGGTGTGACTGACTATAATTTGCTAATTCTTTGTATCCCAATACATGGCATGGTACTAATTATTAAACAGACATGTAAATATTTGTGGATATTCCTTACTCTGCGGTCTTTGATGAAATATTATTAATAATGGCCAAACAACATTATACATTGCATTATCACATTTAGTAGCAAATTAACACCATGGTTGTACTTTTTATTGTGTAGGCCTGCTATAATTGTCAATGTAATTTATTTTATAGAATGGCATTTATTTTATTTTTACACTGTGATAAGTTAGCTTAAGGAAGGAACTGAGAGCGTGCCTGGGTGGCTCAGTTGTTAAGTGTCTGCCTTCGGCTCAGGTCATGATCCCAGGGTCCTGGGATCGAGCCCCACATCGGGCTCCCTGCTCGGCGGGGGGGCCTGCTTCTCCCTCTCCCACTCTCCCTGCTTGTGTTCCCTCTCTCGCTGTGTCTCTTTCTGTCAAATAAGTAAAATAAAATCTTAAAAAAAAAAAAAAGGAAGGAGCTGAGAGAATCTAGAAAGATGGAATAGATGGATTTTCTTTCAGCCAGAGCATATTTAAGCATATCTTTAATATGTCTTTGATATTACTCTCAACATCTAAGCATGTGTATATTTTTACTTGTTTATTATCTGTCTGCCCCCACTGGGATATAAGCTCCACAAGAGAAAGTACTTGTGTCATTTTGTCATTTCTGTAGCCCAGTACCCATTAATTGTGCCTGGCCCATCATCGATGTCTAACCATTGTTGTTGAACGTTAAATGAGTAGTAATTCTATGCATGTTAATATAAGCAGAGATGAATGCAGCAGGTGTACTGCAAATTTGTTAAGACATTACCAAATTATCAGATAATACCTGCCCTTGTAATAGTTCAGTCAAACAAGTCTTGGATTCTTATTCTTAACCATTGTCTCAGAGGAACAAGGTTACCAGGGTCGTCTATACAATAGTTGTGCCTTAAAACTGTTGGATTTTCATATGTGTTATAAAACGGATAGTCCTACAATATGTTGACAAATTCAAGAGAATATTTAAGGAATGTTCAGCAGGTGAATAGTCTTCTGTGCTTGGGGGGGATACAGTGTCCCCTTTTTTAAAATGATACAGATTAAATTTGAAGTATTGGCACGAATAGAGTCACATTACCAACTGGGGCTTTCTGGGGTTCTGTGACATCTTTAAAGATTATCAGAGAATTGTATGATTGATTCGTATAGCTCGTGAAGAAAAATTTGAGTTTATAAAATCTATCCTTCTATTTATTCATAGGAGTTTTGTAGCTAAGTTCAAACTTGTACAAGAGATCTGTCATACGTGTTAGAATCACCAAGATAATATAAAAAGGATTTTGACCTTCAAACAAATGTCAATTAACTTATATTTGGGTTTCTTTCTGTGGGTAATTTTACCAGACTTCTTCACCCTTCCAGTCATAGCTTTTTTACTTTGCCTTTTTTTTTTTTTCTTTTTTGAATCTCCTTAATCACGGTGTGTTGTCAACACAGGGACAGCATTGTTAATCAGAGTGTGGTCAAGAGATAAATGATCATTTCAGCCTGGTTTGAGTGTTCATCTTAAAAATGTTGATGGGGGACTAGGACTCATTAGTAAACAACCAATAATGCTGTACCGATTAAAGTCATAAGTGAAGCTGCCCGTGATCTCACATGTCACGTTATTCGATTAGCACAGCTGTTGGTTTTGACAAGACTATCCACAAAAAAAATACGAGCTTTGGGAAAGCAGTCTTTCTAAACCCAATTGCTACTGGGTAGAAGTTTGACAGATGTGTGGTTAATCTTGGCATCTGGTCTGCTGAAGTTGTCACTTAATGAACGTAGAGTACAAAAGCCTTAAGGCTGTCAGGCAGGCTCTGAACAGCTAAGGGATCTGAGTACCTGGTAGTGGGAGGGATGCGGACGTTAGCGCATACCACAGCAGCTGTATCATGAGTCAAGCTCAGGACTGGCAAGAATAAATGCTTGTTGCAGGATGGATTTGGTAACTCAGAGGCTGAAGCTTTACCATAAAATGAATGAATCACTGTGACTAAGCAGCCATTATTTCTTTCTCTCAGATTGACTTTGCCTTTGAGGCTGAAGATGAAAAGATCTTAATCTCTGAAAAGTAAGGGGTCTTGGAAACAGATGATGATAAAGGCTAAGAGTGACCTTAGAGGATCAGGGTCTTCACATCGGATGACCAACTTTCCCAAACTAGAGCAGCAGTTAAGTCCCTGGGAGGTGTTGCAAATCATGTCCTTCAACATAATGGCTCATTGTTTGCTTCCAGAAGCGCACAGTCCAGAGTTTGAATTCCAGTTCCACCACTGACTTATTGTGAGACATCAGGCAGGTTACATCACTTCTCTGTGTCTCAGACTTCTCATAATAAAGTGAGTTTAATAGCAGTGTCTACCTCTTTGTGTGGCTGTGAAGATAATGCCTGCAAATCACTTGGTGTCAGCACAAAGTGAGAACTGAAGACATCACGGCAATGATGGTGAAAAGATGAGGATGGCCGGCCACATGATGCCACAGATACTGACTCACATGCCTGGGATTGGAGAACCCTAATGTTTCCGAGCTGGGGGAGACAGGGAGAGAGGGCTGTTTGTGTTTCCCGGTCCGGCAGCGCTCAGTAAAGCAGCCAGGTGAGGAGGATGGCAGCGTTTTTTAAGAAGTGAAAGTGGATTAGGGTTGAGGTCCTAACTTAAAGATTCCAAGGACCACCGTTGATTTGTGTGCTTTAGCAAAACTCCATTTACTGTAGTGGAGGCTGCACACTCCTTTAAGCCTGGCCCTGAAGACAGGAGTCCTGGATAGTATTACTTTCTTTTTTTTTTTTTTTTAAAGATTTTATTTATTTATGTGACAGAGAGAGACCCAGCGAGAGAGGGAACACAAACAGGGGGAGTGGGAGAGGGAGAAGCAGACTCCCCGCTGAGCAGGGAGCCTGATGCGGGGCTCGATCCCAGGACCCTGGGATCATGACGTGAGCCTAAGGCAGACCCTTAATGACTGAGCCACCCAGGCGCCCCTAGTATTACTTTCTTATATCGAAAGTCCGTCAGCCCGTGTATGGGGAAGGCTCTTGGTCTTCCAAGGTATAAACTGCTATCCCAGCCCCTCAATCCCATTTGGCCACCTGCTGTGTGCAGGGAAGAAGGTGGAGTAGGAGGGCGCCTCGGGAGCAGGAGACAGTGTGGTGGGCATCCTGCAAGGTCATAGTTGTTACCAGGCAGTTCTCCGGTATCCTAGTCCAGTGAGAGGGGAGTGGAAGAAGAGTTTAAATGACTAGTTGAGAAAGCTTGGAATTAACAGTAAGGCCTAATGCAAGTCACTTGGCTTGGAAGTCACACAGTCCTTGAACTCTTTAGCTCGTTCATCAGATTTACTTTAAAACTGGAAATGCAAGTAATCTCAATAATTGTTGAGATAAAGCATAAAGATGAAAATGTTAACAGTCAAAATAAAAACAAAAGGAAACCTAATTGTAATCCCACACACCTCCTCAAAGGCTTAAAAAAAAAAAAATTGAGTCCTGGAAGTTGATTGGAAAAGATCTTGGAGATCATTTTGTACATACCCTCTAATTTAGAGGTCAGATAGGTTGGCTCATTTCCCCAAGGTCACACAAAATTAGTAGCAGAACAAAATCCTGAACTCAGATATTTAGCACTTGTCATTTTCTGATTCTTGAGGATATTACTGGCTATGCTTGTGTCCGGTATTACCAGTGACCAAATCCTTCCATGTCTTAATATGAAACTGAGACAGCCGCTCTGTATGTTTCAGAGGCGAAGTGATAACGTTGCTCTACTCTCTGAATGTCACATGTTTCTTTCCGTCACGTGGTAGTGACATGTGCACTCGCACAGACGTAAGCTGGTTCAGAAGGACTGGGCTGGGCACTCATTGCTGATTGTGACTGGGAGTCACCCAGCCCACGGGTATCCTGTCCTACCTTGTTCTTCCCATTAGCTGTGGCAGTAGGGCAGGAATTAGTCTGATTGTCGCCAAGACTCACTCCCGATAATTATCTACATTTACTGAGTTCCTACTGCGTGCATGGCACTGGGCTGAGCACTCCCGCCTAGACCCTGTCAGGAAGATGGCGCCATTGCAGTTTGAGGATGCGAGACCACACAAGGCACTTGCTTGCTCAGTGGCATGTAAATGGTAAGTGGCAGGCCTAAGGGTAGACTCTCGTTCCTGTGAAGCCTGAGGTGTGCTTTATCCACTACAATACCTTGCCTTTCATTTTAAATTCCTTTTAGTACAAGAGTCACTGTATGTTTCTAAATGGAGTCCAAATTGATAGTGGATTTCTCCTTTGTGTGGCACGGTCATACTGTGACAGTGTCCCCTTTGCATGGCGCTGACATACTGTTTAGTGTCATTAGAGTATAATCCTGGTGACAGCAGCTCAGGGATGGGACTGATTTATTAATGCCCAGTATTTCAGGGGCTACAGTGGGTTTTCATTTCATTTTATATGATGATCCCAGAGTCCAGGGAAACATGAAAACTTCACAAGAATAAGGTTAATAATATTCATTATGATTCTTTTTCTGGACATGCTCTCCTTTTATAGAGCTGCATCTATGAAATGAGTGATCGTTAATGATTTAAATAGGAACAAACTGTTGTAATAGTCTGCTTGGGCTGCCTTAACAAATACCATAGACTGGGGGTTTTAAACAACAGAGACTTATTTTCCCATCATTCTGGATACTGTAAAGTCCAAGATCAAGGTTCTGGCAGAGCTCACTTTCTGGTCAGACCTCTTTTCTGGCTTGCAGATGTGTGCTTTATTCTCACATGGTCTTTCCTCTGAGTGTGAAGAAAGGGAGAGTGAGCTCTTTGGTGTCTCTTTTTATAAGGACACTAAGCCTATTGGATTAGGGCCTCACCCTTATGACCTCATTTAAACATGATTACCTCCTAAAGGCCCTGTCTCCCAATACAGTCACACTGAACATTAAAGCTTCAACATACGAATTTGGGGGGAGGAGGGGAGGGACACAGTTCAGTCCATAGCAGTTTATTGATTATTTTCTTGTGTTCAAAACTCTTATTTCTGAAGGAGAAAATATAAGACTTTGACATTACGTATCATCCATAGGGAATATTTTAAATAACTAAACCTCTTAGAATAAACTAACTTTCAGTTCTTATTAAATAATTGAAATATTTTGTGTATTACCCTTCAATTTAAAAGAGCACATGGTCCAGGATCTGCACTTGGTAATAATCCTAGCAGTCACCAGCATACTCTGCAATCATATGAGAAGTGTTGTTTGCTGTTTCACCGTTGTTTGCCTATTCTCTGTGAAAGTGTTTAAGGGCACTGCAATAGGATATCCACTTCCTGGTAGAAAATTGAAGTAAAACTCAGTTAGAGCTTGATGGATAAAGAAATATTATTCCTTTAAAAGATTATTTGAGACAAAATTTATTATTATTATTATTATTATTATTATTATTATTATTATTACATCTAGGCCTGTTGTGATTTATAGCACAACCTTAAGAACACCTTTAATTTTCAGAATTGAAATCACAATGATGATGACAATGAAAAATTTGGCAATAATAGCTAATATTTACTGAACGTTTAGTAAGTGCAGAGAACTGGTCTAAAACTGTATTAAGCATAATTATTCTTCTACTCGTCACAGTGAACCTATGAGGAAGGTCCTGTATTTATTCACGATTCACCCTGACAGAGTGAGGCATTGGGAGGTTAAGTAACTTGCCCAAGACCACACCCTTAGGGTGAATGAATCAGGAAGTAGTTCCCAATGAACAGGAAGTAATTATTAAGACCCCTGGATATGTTCTAGTTATGAAAAGCACTGTGGTGAGTGGGGGCAGGGGGGAGGAGGGAGAGCAACGAAAACCTTTGCTACCTAGAAATCAGAATAGAAGAAATGAAGGTTGTGGTAGATGTCATAAGAGCAGCATTGACCCCCCGGAAGAGTCAAAACTCCTGAGGACCTTGAGGGCAGTGTTCCTCCAAATGCCATCATAGACTGCTTGGGACCACCCAGAATCACCTGGGAGGTTTGTTCAAAATTCAGATTCCTGGGCCCCATTCTAGAATTGGTAAATCTGAATATGACGGTTAGAGCCCAGGAATTTGCATTTTAACTAGTACTCTCCCCTTACACACCCCCCAATATGATTCTGAAATATATTGTAAGACCACTGCCTTAAAGGATGGATCAGTTTGGATAAACAATGATGGCAACTTTCTCAACAGAGCGACGACAGGAGCAAAGAGATGGAAGAAGCATGGGTTGTTTGGGAGGGGCACTGAGGAAATAGGTCTAATTAGAATTAAGAGGCCATTTTGGAGAGCAATGCAGAATAAGGCCACAGAAGGGTATTAAGGCCAAGTTTAGGGAGGACTTTAGAAATCAGTGGAGTTTCAGTTTAATGAGAAAATAATCTCAAATATTCATGAGCAAGAAAGTAGCCTGATGAAAAACATTATTTAAGGAAAATTAATCTGTGAACTGAGGAACTCTAATTTTACAAATTTACCTTTGAAAAAATATTTTCTTAATATTCCATAAACATTTTTTTTTTCTTATTTTGTCTTTTGGCTTCTGGGATATCTTACAGGAAAAGAAAATATTACATTGTAAATGTCCTCAAAGACTCTGAATTTTTCCTCAACATGGGGTATAAAAGTCAGAGACTATGTAGTTAGAAAGCTGAGAGTTAAGGAATAAATGTACTGCCTGTCTCCAGGTTTCAGGGTACAAATCCATTTCTTTTTTCTGCCTGGGATCCTCATCCATTGTCAGTGGAGTATAAATTGGTGTGACCTCTGCAGAGGATAGTATGACAATAGCTATCAAAATTGGAAGTGTATATTCCCTTTGATTCAGCAATTCTACTTCTACATGGATATGTTCACATATCCAGAGATGGTTATGATAGTACAATGTCACCCCAGGTCTGAATTGGTAAAATACTGAAAACTTAGATAATCTATCAATAAGTATCTGGTTATATAAAATAAGGTATGTAGGGGTGCCTGGGTGGCTCAGTTGGTTAAGTGGCTGCCTTCAGCTCAAGTCATGATCCCAGGGTCCTGGGATCGAGCCCCACGTCAGGCTCCTAGCTCAGCAGGGAGCCTACTTCTCCCCTGCCTGCCGTTCCCCCTGCTTGTGCTTGCTCTCTGTCTCTCTGGCTCTCTCTCTGGCTCTCTCTGTGTCAAATAAATAAATAAAATCTTAAAAAAATAAAATAAAATAAGATGTGGACAAGGGAATATTATATAGCCATTAAAAAGGTTGTTGGAGTCATGTTTTATGTGTTGATATGCAAAGATGTCTAAGATATATTTTCAGTGAAAAAAGCAAGACACAGAGCAGAACGTGTACTATGCTACAGTATATATGGATTTTTACTTTTTTTTTTCTTTTACATTTGTACAGAAGGTAAAAGTGGAATACAAGAGGGCCTGGGGTTAGAGGAAGACCTTCATTTTGCCTTTTAATATTTTGTACTGTTTAAGCTTGACAGAAGTCTGTCACTGTAAATCCATCTTTTTAAATGAACTAAAATATGTGGTATCATTGAAAGCCTGTTGAAGGTATTCCCACATAGGAAACCAGAAGATATTACATGCACAAGTGTGTGTGATCACAGTAAATTCACCTTTAAAACTTGTTAGAATTATGTTCCCCATCTGTTACTTTCAGTGTGTATTCTCATAGTGTTTTTATTTATTCACTCACTCGGCAGTATTTATTGAACCTATTCTATGTGCTGTTACTTAAAGTAAATTTTCAATTGGGCCTGAGAATTTCTTTAGAACCATGGGCTTTTAAACTTGGAAGAAATCTTGAAAATCAATTTCCACATCTTTTAGGCAAGAGAAAACTAAAATTCAAATGAATGTGTCTTAAGATCTCACCACCCATTAGTGGCAGGGCTGCTGGGAAAACCCAGTTCTCTCTGCCACCACCCTGAGTGATGTCACAAGACAAACTCATCTTGGATTGTCCGTGTCTTTTTACCCAAGTAAAGTCAATTCAGATTGCTTTCAGTAGATTTGTCTCCTTAAATGGACAGCTTTGGAAAAGTTTAATGATAGCAGAAATGCAGAATCTTTAATAGTAAACATTTAGAGGAAATTGAAATGTTCTGAATTTTCATTTTTTTTCCTCTTAAAAAATAACATTTTAACTTACACGCCATGTATTATCCTCAAGGTTTATGCTTTAAATTTTGTTTGGACACTTTTGCCAACAGTGTTAATAGCTCATATTAAAGATCTGTTTAGTTATCACGGGTCAAGGAAGCATTGTACTAAAAAAAAAGAAAACAAAAGAGTTTTGTTGGGTATGTATTCCCCTAAAATGAGGAAGAACCATGTATATGTAAAGGAGAAAAGAAGCACTCCATCCCTGAATTTTCTGAATTGTGTATTTTCATTCCACCTGTGATATTAATGGTCAGATTTATCTAACCAGAGTCTGAGCTCTTCAGACACAAGAACTGCTTCTTTAGTCTCTCACATGACTTAGCTGATTCGGTATGATAAATCTATAAGGCATTTAATACAATCTTTTTTTTTTTTTTTTTTTTAAAGATTTTATTTATTTATTTGAGAGAGAGGGAATGAGAGACAGAGAGCATGAGAGGGGTTAGGGCCAGAGGGAGAAGCAGACCCCCTGCCGAGCAGGGAGCCCGATGCGGGACTCGATCCAGGGACTCCAGGATCATGACCTGAGCCGAAGGCAGTCGCTCCACCAACTGAGCCACCCAGGCGCCCCATTTAATACAATCTTTTAGCAACTATCAATTCTGGGGATTTTCTCCCAAATTCTTTTAATACTTTCAGAGAACCAGTGCTATGTTGAAACAACTGTAGTCTCAGGCTTTTGATGGGGAGGATAAAAGAGAGATGAACAGTACTGTTGGTTTTGAGGGCATCATATCAGGATAACACACCAAACTAGAGGACTGTAGGGATTCCCAAAGAATAGAATTCAGTACATCTTCTTCGACCTCATTGTTAGCATATTAAAATTATGCTAGAAATTAACAGTGGTATTTTTTCCTCAAAACTGAAAAAAAAATCTTGAAAATCAATTTCCACGTCTTTTAGGCCAGGCTTGGTAAATACAAAACCAAAGAACCCATGTTTGTTCATTGTGGGCCATTTATACAGTCCTACCTATGCAAATTTTCTTGTTTTTCTGTTAAGAGAGAATGTGTGCAAGCAGGGTGGGGCGCGGCACAGGGAGAGGGAGAATCTTAAGCAGGCTCCAGGCCCAGGGCAGAACCCGGGGGGCGGGCTCCATCTCACGGCCCTGAGATCATCCCTGAGCCAAAATCAAGAGTCTGACTTTTAACCAACTGAGCCACCCAGGCACCCCAGTACCTATTCAAGTTCTGAACCTGCCTGTGCTTGATTTCCCTTGTTTTTCCTCCTGAAGCTGCAAGAGAAATAATCTGGTTAGAACGGGAAGAGCGAGCCCGGCTGCACTATGAAAAGCATCTGGAAGAGCGGAAGAAGAAACTAGAAGAACAGAGGCTGAAGGAGGAGCGGAGGAGGGCTGCTGTGGAGGAAAAGCGGAGGCAGAGGCTGGAGGAGGACAAAGTAAGAGGCCGCCCTGGGCAGTAAATGGGAGGTTTGTCTACTTCAGAAATGCAGCACATTTAGGGTGAAACCTTCCATTAAGGTGCTGGGCTGCCTAGCAACATTAAGTAATCCGTTTTATAGATAGATAGCCGCAGCTTCTAGGGAGGTTGGGGTATGGAGGGCAGGTAGCGAATGGTGTGGTTGTTAAAATTGTTTCCCTAAAAACTTTAAAAGCCCAGGTCTCTGGTCTAGAGCTGTAACTTACTTATGTTCCGTTCATCTGTGTGAAAAGTATCGTGATGACTCCCAAGTAATTGGGTTTTTCCGGGGCTTTATCGCTTAACATTTTCACATGGATTGTCTCATTTAACGTGTACACAACCCCTAAGTGTTTATATATCAGTTTCTGCAAAAATGAACATGTAGATTCAGAATGAGTAAGTCACAGCTCAGTAAGTCATGGAGTCAAGATTACCCACCTGCTCAGATACTAAATTCCATTGTTTTTTAAGATACAGTACCACATTTGTTTAGCATCTGCTCAAGCTAAGACCTGCACCACCGTGCTTTTGTGAATTGATGAAAGTACCACGTTCCTGGTAATAATAACAAGGGTTGCTTATTTAAGTACCTGTTGTTCACCAGGGGCTTTATCAACGGGGACTTAATGATTTCAGTAACCCTCCCAGGCTGACGTGTAAACGTTAGGAGGTAGGAGTACTAAGGTAAAAATCTCAGTAGTGCCTTTACTCCATTCTGCCTTAAGTTGAAGAAGCCTCGGACAACCAGGTTAAATCTAATCATCCGCTCCTCTGTTCCATTTAAGGAACGCCATGAAGCTGTTGTACGACGGACGATGGAAAGGAGCCAGAAGCCAAAACAGAAGCATAACCGGTGGTCATGGGGAGGCCCTCTCCATGGGAGCCCCAGCATCCACAGTGCAGGTAAACAAGCCATGATTGCTTTCGAAAATCACTACTTTTTTCCTGGACAGCAAAAGGGCAGTTGCTTCTTTCTTCTAAGCCTGTGTTTCCAAAACAAAAATCATGGGCTGAAATAATTAAACTATAAATGATGCTCCTACTGTTTGAGGATAAGAGGGTGATGGAGGTAAGAAGATAAGGTTCTCTCCCTTAACACAGGCTCCTTTTCTCTTTTGTTACACAATTCCCTCAAAGAGATAGAAATCTATGCAGTGTTTCTAAGTAAACATGCAGTTTGCACGCTACATTATTTTAAGTAATCATTTGCATTAAGATTTCAGGATGATGGAAGAAGTTAACCGATTTTATCATCTTCTCTGGAAGAATCATAGCAGTATTGACTGATCAAAATCAATACCATGAGCTTGCGTATTCAGACCGTAAAGCGTGTGCAGGGTTAATGCTCTGCAGGAGAAAGCGCAGGTTCTGAACCTAGAGCCAGCGAATGTCTCAGCCATTCCCTCGTTCTTGAATGGACATAAAACCTACTGAAATTTGGACCTAATGAGAGGCTTTATTTTTGTACTGTAAATTCAATACACTTTGAATTTTATATAGTGTGTCAGTTCTTTTTCGTCTGTGTGAGTCTAATAACGTTTTTTATTATTATTTATTTTGAAAAATCATTGTCTTACATTCTGTCCCCAGGTGGTTTTGTTGAATCATCCTTCACCTTTCTCGATTTAGCAGGCCTGGACCACCACCTCACAACTCTTGGTGGTACTAGAAAAGCTGGTACAGACATCCCTATGGTTGCTGATTGCCTGACCTGTAGCTAGCACCTCCGACCTAGGGCCGGTCCATCAGTAGCTGAACCATCACCACCTTAGGCATAATGCATGCTTACTATCCCATTGCATAGACCTAGATCTGGGATGTGGCACAGTGTTTCTTAAGTGCGACGATACAACTCCGGTGACTGGAAGGTGTTGAAATAATGCAATGACATGTTTACTTTCTAAGTGATGATTTTGGATAAAACCTTTAAAAAGTGCTTTTTTAGTTAATAAATTACCTGGGTTCAAAGTACATCCAGTTTGCTCTCTCCTACCCCACCCCATCCCCACCCCTGTCTGTTTTCTGCTCTTAGTTTTAATCTAGAAAACCATGGATTATTGTTTGCTCTACTCTTTCATTCCTAACGTTCAGTGTGCCCAGTAGAAGCTCTTTATTTTAAAAATTCTAAAAGCATATTATCACAACTTACTTTCCTCTGATGTTGAACAGTATTTGAAAGTACTCTTTTTGGTTTTTCCCTTGGCTCTTAGTGACCCAGTGGTACTTGGTGGGGGCACGTGGCAAATCTGTAATCATAAGGCTTATTTATGTGTGATATTTTGTTCTTGGGGCAGTTTTACATATATGCTCCGTACAGGAAAAGCTGTCATGGTACATATCTTTATAACCTTACTTTTATTGCTTCCACATTCAGAGTTTAGTATATGGCCTTTATTTCTGCCACTCGGAGCATGAGAAGCTAGTGCTGTATTTGTTAGCCCTTGGATAATATCCATTTTTATAAGAGCTGTGAATTAGAAAAAAATTGCTGTTATACAAGAACGGAGAAGTTGGAAAGTAACTGGACTTTGCCAAAATTCTCAAAGGTCGCAGTGATCTGCTGTGATCTGAAGAGCAGTGACCTGGCCTTACTCATTTATAAAAATGCCTCACTCAGGATGGGCACTCAGTGTTTGCTGATCAAAAAACAGATCTTAGAAATTAAATTTAATCCAGATTAAATCAGTGTGATGCCTTACTGCTCACACATCAACTAGCCCTGGTTTGGAAACTTTTTTAAATGGATTCTTCCTAAATCCTTTCGTGAATTTGTACTTTGTTCAGCAAGAAAAAGAAATGATTAAAAATGGTCTTATTATATTAAGTAATAGAATAAATAACACATTATACCTCCATCATTTTCACCATGCAGAGTAGGCCTGCATGGAGACACGATGTCCCCCAACTGAAGCTTAACATACAAAAACAAGATCAGGAAATGTATTGCTGTCAATCATCCAGAAATGGCTTTTGTTATCCTTCCTTGTGTCCCCTGGACCTTACATTTCATCATTAAGATGTTCCTTTTGATATTTTATCCTAAATCTTCAGGATTGCCCCAAGAGCCTGTCAGTTAAGGGTTAACTGATGTCACAGGCTTGATGTCTGGGTTTGTTTGTTTTATAATTGAGTTGCTTCAACCATACACATGGTAGAGATAGGAATGTCTGACGTTGGTAGAAGACTTGTTTATCCCCCATACGCTGTAAATAATGGCCAAGAATGGTTATTCTATGGAGGGACGTTTACTATAAAATTTTTGACTACCAATGTTACTTAGACCGATGGGAACTGGGTTTTAAAGGCATCTACCACAAGGATTATTTTTTGTTTTTAGTTTTAGAAGAAGCTAACAATAGAAAACAAAATATGGCAAAACCCTTTTAACTTTGGTCGTAGGTCAGAACCTCCACTTGCCCTCCTAAAGAAATATAATGAGATTTTTAGACTTTTATTCTATGCAGTTTTATTCAGGGAACATGATCTATTCTAATGAGCCTGGTTACAGCTTGGTTCCACCGTACAGACAGCAAACTAACAGAGCTAGTTTTTGCCGTGTATCTTCTCGCTGAACTTTAAGAATTACTATGAAATTACTCACCTACAGGAATTATTTAAGTAATTATTAATAAACTTAAAGAATTCTGATTTTCTTTCTATTGCCGTCAGTTTTGTTGGGCAAGTTTGTGGGCTGATTCTATATTTGTAAACCACCCAAAACTCGGTGTTATAGGCAGAGGTGTGGTAGTTCGTAGACTTTTTAAAAAGAAATTCTACGGTGGCCATCCGTTCCACACCTAGAGTCTTTCTTCTTCTTTCTTTTTAATCTGTTTTTCTGTAATGAACTTTAATGCCCTGGGTAAAATGACTCTACAAGAAAAAGTAGCAGCAATGCATAGAACCTGGAGTTCTTTTTTTTTTTCTTCTAGTGTTTGCATTCTATTTCACCAGCCCCATTTCTACCCCCTTGTTCCTAGTGGGGGCAATTCTAAGGGCATCCACTTTTACAATCTCCTCTTTGCTGTACGGTCTGCCCCATTATTTTAGTTGCCCTCCACTGGCCTTGGTCTTCGTCTATCTGTTGTATTATAACAAAATGCTTGAATTTCCCTGGCTGACAAACTGGTGTACTAAATATTTATTTTATCCTACAAGAAAAATGAATTTTATTTCTAACCTTTAAGTTACCTTTAAATGTCCACTTAGAAAACTGTGCTATTACATAAGATCTAGTAATAGAGCTGAAAGCATCCAATCCTAGTTTTTCCTTCCTTCAGCGAACTAGGAAATTGCAATCCTGCACGCTGGCTGTCAATTAGCATTATCTCCATTTGTTTTAGATCCAGACAGGCGGTCAGTTTCCACCATGAATCTTTCGAAACATGTTGATCCCGTCATTAGCAAGCGGCTCTCCTCTTCATCTGCAACTTTACTAAATTCTCCAGATAGAGGTACAGTCAAAAGGAAAACCAAAAAAAAGTGTTCTGTTATTTACTTAATGTTTTTTTTTTTTTCTGGATGTTTACAGCTAAAAATAAGCATCTGAAGTTGCTTTCCCTACGTTTCTTAAATAGGAAGAACAAAACTTCAGAGTAAAAAAGCAATAAACGGCTGAGCAGCATTTCCCTTGCGACAAGAACCTTGCTCATTTTAGAACTTGGCTGAATGGTTGCATTTAGCAGTGATGAAAGCGGTGCTTCTCAACTTTTTAGTAAATGAGTTTACAGCTCCAGAAGTCACCCACTTACCCACCACCATGCAAATAATCTTTGTTACGAACATTTATTTTACTTCAATCATGTTGTCTTTGACTTTTCATCTGTACTTTGGGAATTCCAAGCTTTGACTTTCTAAAAAATCTTGAATGATTCATGTTGGTAGATTTCATTTTGCTATTTGATTTCTAATTTAACCAAACCTTGCTTACTGCATCTCTTGTACGTGTGTGTGTGATTGGTTTTTGGTGTCCATTCATTTTGCTCTTAAGGGATTTGGCCTAACTTCAAGAATATCATCATTGAAGCCTCCTACAACTTTTAATAATCATAGTCCTCCAATTATTGTTTTATTTGAATTTTGAGTTTTATTCATCCCATGGATTTACAGTACATGAATGTTGAGCTATTTATAAAATTAAAGTTTTATTTTACATATTTATATGTCATAAAAGGAAAAATCAAGTTTTTAAGATAAGCTATGGTTTTACAGAACTTAAAGTGATTTTAAGTTAGAAAGCCAAAGAATTACTGTGCAATATAAAAACACATACTCTCTAAAAGTAACAAACTGTGGTTATTTTGAATGATTTATTAGAAACTGGGAAACGTTCAGTGTTTATAGTCTTTAAAAAAAATTCAATGTGTGCATGTTCTGTGTGTATGTGTATTCATATATTTTGTATTGTGTAAAAGTTGTGTCATTGTAATGTACAATATTATATGTGTTGATGCTATTTTATAACTAATAACTAATCTCTTAAAGCAGTAAATGTTGAACAATTTCCTAATCTTGCCTTTTAACCTAAAGCATTCCTTTTTTTTTTTTTTTTTAACTAATTTGCCTAAATCATCGATATTAGACTTGTCAAATTAGGGGCCTTCTATGTTAGAGAAAAGTATTATGAATTAACATCCCTTTCATAAATAGCCTTTATTTTCAAACTCATTCCCTTAGTATAAAATATAGCATATGACTGCTGTTCTTACAGTTGTCTACTCATCTTTTCTTTGGATTTGATCACTTACTCAGCACTTTAATTTTATACTTTTGTGAACCTATGTCTAAGACAAACTACAATTGGGATTTTACGATACTTTGAAGTCAGACCTTACTTACTGCCTCTTGCAGTTCCACAGCTGAAATTGGGGTAGATGGGCAATAAACCAAACAATATCCTACCACCCTTCTATGGGATGACAGTGATTTGTCAACTAGCAACAGGATTGTTTAAAAGATTCTGCCTGATCATATCTGATTGGATATTCTTAATAGGATCTTAAAACTGGGAGAGTTTTATTGGATGGCTCATCTGTTCCAGTTGGGGTAACAGAGTTCCAGAGATGATTGCAGAGCTTAAAGACCCGATTTAATAGCCTACAAACTAATTGTTGGAGAAGAGGGTCTAGCACAGAGATCACCAGCTCCTAACTTGTGTTGTTGTTATGCTGCATCTTCAGTTCTTACCTTCCTTAGATCAACCCTGACTTTATACGTTCTTCCTTTGAGTGAGGTTAAGGATCAAGGGAAGTTCAACAGCCAGGTCCAGGAAACCGCCCCATGAATCATGGGGCCTATCAAATCGAATCCTAAGCTAGACTAATAGGATCAGAGGAAGAGCACTAAATTTGGGAGTTCTGCTGCTCTGCCCCCTTGTCAAAAGAACTGTGAACCACCAGTTCCTGGATCCAATAGGCCAGGTCAAGTTTGGTCACGAAGGAAGATTCAGTTCATCCAGGAGCTCCCATATGGTCCAGGAAGCTTTTTTCTTTTTTTTTTTTAAGTTAGACAAAACTTTCAGTAGGACCGTGAGGGGGCTAGGCCTTTTAATGAGAATAGAAATTCTTCTGAATTTGAACTTCTCTAATTTATAAATTTAGTAACTTAATTTTCTTTTCTGCTCTCTTTATATTTTTCTATCTATTTTTAAAAGTTGGTTATGCTTTATTAAATTAGGAAGCATTCTTATCAAATTATTAAATTAGAGGCTTTTACAGACAAATCTATTAAAGGGTGTACACCATTTACTAGATTGTCTGAGCTTTCTCAGCCCTATAGCACAGGCCTTCAAGCTGATCTTAAATTGAGGTTCTGATGCGATCAAGGTTGACATTCAGCCAGAATGCTCTCCTGGTTATTAAAAATACTGAAATATTTCCATACCAGTTGGTAAATACCCACTTCCCCAAGCTGTGCTTCCCCAGGTCCTCCAGAGCTAATGCATGGCACCCATTAGCTCTGTGCCTCTGCCCTACTTGTTTTTAAATATTTTGATTATCACACTTGAATATAGTGTCACACAGACTGAAAAAATGACCTGAGTTAAAAGAAACCTCTGATTACCAAAGATTTTTATAATTGCTGCAATAGAGAGAATTTTGCCACTGGAAATTTTTACATTAAAAATGTGTGTTTCTTAATATTCTTAAGCTACCTACTTATCCAGATTTTTCTCAAGGAAGGGTAAGGATTTCAAAAAAAAGCAAGAAATGAAATTGCCTACCGTTTGCTTAAAATTAGTCCATACATATTTCCCTAGAATCTAGATCACAGGCAGGTTCTGTTTGCTGGAACAGGGTTTTTTGTTCTTGTTTTAATTTGAATTCACTGCCATCATTCTAAAAATCGAATATCTCCTACAACATTTGGGTTTCCTAATTTGGGTTTTCTCGTGAACTACCAGGATCTGGCAACACTTGCCTGATTTTTGCATGGCACCCATCGGAAACTGAACAGTGATTTCCTGCGTATGGAAGATTGGGGTAGTACAGATATCTATAATATTTGTGTGCCTCCTCTGGTCCAGATGGTCTGTTATAGGAATCATCAATATCTCATTTTTAAGTGATTAAGTAGGATCAATACTAAATATTGTTTCACGAGAATTAATATCTCTTCCTTCAGAGGCTTGTCATCTTAAAATCAGGCGCCTCTAGGTGGTGGTGGTGGGACAGTAAAGTAACTCTCCTGTCCTAACCTTTACTAAAAAGTTATCTTCTGAAAGAGATCTCTCTCTCGTTCAGGGCATAGTAATGAACGCAGAAGCGGAAACATGTTCCTTCTGGCAAAATCTTTCATTCACGCTGTTAGATCTGTAAAACAAATCTCTTTGGATTTGCTTTAAACACAAGTCAAAGAGGGTTTTGAATCTTCATTTGAGGCAAATTCTTTGGTTGATGCTTTAAAGACTCACAGAAATAAAGTTAATGAACTTCTTAATCCAGGGGGAAAGAAAAGACCTGTCTTCTCAATGGTAAACCATCTCTGCAGTTGTGAGCCAGTCATCCCGCAGAGTTTATCAAGGAAAGGAAGCATTCCTCTGTTCTTCCCCTTCTCATCTACTTGAAAAAATAGAGTTCTGTTGAAGATTTTCATTTCATCCTCCTCACTCTTCCCCACTGGTTTTCTTGTGTGACTGTATTCTCCTTTTAGTTTACGCTCAATTCCATTGTTGGTGCTCACATACACACACTTCCATATTATAGTGTATAACAGCCCTTGTTCCGCTGTCATTCTACCATGTAACTGTTACTCTATTATATATGTATAATTGTATATATACAACATATACATATTTATATAATCCTTTTATTTACGACTGTCAGATAAGATTTAACTCTGAAGACTCTCCTGATAACAGAAAATCTAATAATTCACTAATTCTTAAATTCACCGCAGCCTTGATCAAAATAACCACTTTTAAAAAAATAAAGTCAGGTAATTAAGGTAATTACTGGAGGTTGGTAGTTCCTTTCAAATAGGAGCAAATATTTCCTATACCAACATTTAATATCAGATAACTTCTGTTAACTAAAACTAGTTTTTTAGAGTTTAAATGTCATTCCTTAAAATACAACATAGAAAAGGTTATTGAGAGAACAATCGCTCCAGAGGCAAGAGGATTTGCATCTGCTGTTTATGATACAGAGCAGAACTGGCCTTGTCAGGTTTAGACAGTTTTAAAGACTTTTATCAGTGACTTGGGAGTGTGCCCTGAAATAGAGATGTATGGTTACCTGACTTTAATAATACTTTTAGGATTTTGCAAGCTTCTTCCCTGATATTTTTGGAAAGTACCTTCTATATTTTCATAGGCCACCACTGGAAGCTAACAATATAAGTGAAGTCATTAATTTATAATTAGCGTGCATTTCCTAACAGTGGTCTTGCCACCAAGCCCCAGTACAGTTTGGGACTATATTCACTGCATTATTCTAAATTTATTTTCTGGAATCTTCACACACCCACTAGTAATTTCTCACATTAAGTTTATATTGGATTTTGGTTTTTGTTTCATTTCATCTTGCTTCAGCTTTACCCTTATCCTCCACCAAAATGTTTATGTTGTTACCAAACAGGGACCTGAAGGAACCTGGCTTGCCGAGTGGAAAAGTCAAAAGGAAATCCCAGACAGAACTTTGCATGAGCCCTCTTTCCTTTTATTAGATCTAATTTCCCCCTAGTTGACGAAGTAGCAGTTCATGGACATCTAGCAAAATGTAATGGAGACTCTTTCTGTCTGCATTTATATAGAAATGCAGTCTCGCATTACGCTGCCAAAGCCTGTGTTGGAGTTGATTATACAGGACACTTAGGAAGCCCCTTGGCTGAGGTGTGTGCCATTAGTCCCCTGCCCATCCTGATGAGGGCAGATAGTACAACTACATGCCAAACCTGACGGTGACGTTGATATCTCTGTTTTGTTACCTGTTCACTCCTAAAGAAGGGGGTTAGCAAGATCTGCATCCATAAAACTAACATAGAGCCCGTCACAAACTTAACATCTTGAAGAAAGGCAACGTTATGGAATAGCTCCTTCTCTGGGCAGAGTTCCCGTCTCCCAGACCCTATTCCTGCTGTCCTCCCTGGAGAGCCTCGTCTCTGGAAGGCCTGGCATATGGAAGCAATAAGTATGATGCTTTTGCCCCTGCTCCCCCCGCCGGAAAGAATTCCTCTAACATCTTGCTTATGTGGTGACGTCTAGCTCGCCGCCTGCAGCTCAGCCCATGGGAGAGCAGCGTTGTTAACAGACTGCTGACGCCCACACATTCGTTCCTGGCCAGAAGTAAAAGCACAGCAGCCTTGTCTGGAGATACAGGTAAAACTGTCAAAGTGCAACTTTCTTGGTGAGGTAAAGTCCTCCTTTTAAAGCACACCTGAGCCACCCCGGTCCATCTAATCGTGTCTCAGGCTTCCCCATTGTGTTTGCTTCTCTTTCCCTGGGTGCAGTGGCTTTGGAAATGTCTGTTGGTGTTGGTTTCACGCTCCTGGTACTGTTTCCTCTTCGCATCTTATCTGGACACCAGATGCCAGGCAGACAAAGGATGCCCCTCCTTGTGATCAGATGGCTTCAGATGCTTCTGTGTGTTTGTAACATCACCAGAAAAACCTACCCCTTCCCGCCTTTCTCTCTGCCCCTGCATCTGAGCAGACCATCAGAGGTAGACATGATTTAATATTTAATACTGATAGATGGACTTGAGACTAAAATCAAAGCCCAGGTCGATTTAAGCAAGAGTTTCACGATGTGGCTTGGGCTAGCAACTTCTGCCTACGCCAGGCTTTCGTATGTAATCTAGGAATTAGTACCCTCTCAAATCTCTAAGAGCTGTGGAGAAGGCTAATTACAGTCTTCTTCTTTGTTACATACTTTGAAAATATGGCGAATGTGCCAAGTACTGGTTATTGTAATTAGTTATAACTCCTCTATGTTTTTGAAATGCAAAGCTTGCCCGAATGAGCCAATTAGTTTAATGAGAAGTTAGTGTAGAGCCTAGATCTAGCTGGAAAGAAAGATACATCTTCAGCTTTTGGCAACATCTCTTTTGTGGTGAGTTGATTTGGTTTTTCCCAAATATCTCTGGGCACAATAGGTGTATCTCTGTAAGCAGCCTAGCAGCCCTTGTCTTAGCACTTGGGAAATTACATGGCCTCTTCATAAAGTTCCCTTTAAAAATACTTTGCCCCTGCAAGTCTCTTCATGTTCATTAGCCCTCTTTGCAAATCATTCTTGGTGGTTTTATGATTTTTTTTCATCTCTGGTGTCCAGTGAGCTAATAACAACCCTAATTCTCACAATATCCCCAGGAGGCAGTCGAAAAACCAAGTGCAGACATTCCTACCACCTGCTTGTGGAAACCAAGTGCGGTGACACTAAGTGACTTATACCAGAGCCACTTAGAATTCTGATTGGTGGGCTGGGTCTTAAACATGCTTCCCCCCTCCTTCCTCGGTGCCTGGAGTGATGCTCTGTGTATAGTTGTGCATTCAATTAGCTGGACCACAGCATTCTGTGTTTTCTGTGAAGGAACTCTCCTGTCAGCTGTCACGTCGCATCTGAGATTTTTCCAGGGGAGAAAGTACAACTAATTTCAAGATAGTTTACTTTCTGTCTGGGTGTGTCATGCTCTTACACAAGTCATGAAAGTTTTTCCACATGTCCAGCTAATTGAAGAAACTGTAACATTGCTTTTAGTCCTGTTTCGTAGGATCTAAATAATTTAGGGCTCTCATGCTTTGGAATCTCCACCTCGTATGTTGTTTCATACTGAATGACTGCCTCGCAGCTGAAGAAGTGTCTGTCTTTGCTTTTTCTGTCACCACTAACTTGTGTCAATTCTTTTCGCTTCTCCTCCAGTCCTTTACAACATCATTCGCTCATTCTCCACCCACTCTGCTGGCCCATCTTCCCACATTCTCTCTTCACTGTTCTAATCAATCAGGGTGCTTTTTACCTGCTAACTGGCTGTTCTTTACTTTTCATCTTTCCCATTCTCCTTTTCACAAATGGATACATTTCTGTAATTTATTTTACAGTGAAGCAATGCATAGGCCTTTACTTGAGTTGCGGCTCTTATTAATACATTCCTTAGATCATTGTTACCTTATTGTTGCATTGATACAGCTTATATTTAATGAACCAAAACTGTTGTTTTAATTTTTTTCCATTTGAAATTATATATGTAAACATCCCTTATGTTTATCTTGTCAGAAACACTGTATTCATCTCTTTTCCTTTTTCCATCTGCTCTCCACGATTATTCTTCCTTGTCTTTCCATTTTACTGTTGTCTCTTGAGTTCATCTTATATCTGGTTGCCATTGGCAAGAGGATGACCTACATCCAGAGCCAGGGTTAAAGAGCAGATCACAACAGCCATCCTTACCCCTAGGGTGTTTGGTGATTGCAAACTCCCAGAACAAGCAGTAAGAGCACTTGAAATTTGCAAGAGTCTCCTACCTCTCATTTGTGGCCACTGCTTTGGGTTGACTTCTCCGTGCCCTTTTTTTTTTTTTTTTTAAGATTTTATTTATTTATTTGACAGACACAGCGACAGAGGGAACATAAGCAGAGGAAATGGGAGAGGGAGAAGCAGGCTTCCCGCTGAGCAGGGACCCCAATGCGGGGCTCATTCCCAGGACTCTGGGATCATGACCTGAGCTGAAGCCAGACGCTTAACCGACTGAGCAACCCAGGCGCCCCTCCACACCCATTTTTTTAAAAATACATTTAAAATACATGTGATTATTACGGCTCAGGGTTAAAAGAGTTGATACATATAAAATGTTTAGACTAGTACCTGCACATAGTAGGCCCTCAATAAATGTTATTAATATTATTATTTTATAAATTTTCTATTCTCTGTGCTATACTCCAGCCACTTGTACTGCATTATCTTTTCTCTGCACTTTTCATATATAGTTCATTTAGAAGATCCTGAATAAGTTAAATTAATGCACACTTGTTACCAAGAGTAGAAGGAAATAGAGATATTATAGAAGACTTTCTACTGGACACTCCATAGAAGAATCTTCATGTTTAATAGAACTACTTTGGGATACCAAGAGCACTCTGGGAAAATCAAAATACTGTATATTATTGCTCTTACTCTTTTCTTAAAAAGGGCAAGATAATTCCAGTAAATGATTTAAAGGTTTCAGGTTTTCAGTAGTTGCTGTTCACAACAACAACCCATTCCATGAAACGTAATGTCCTTAGAATTTACAGTGTTCGTTTTAGCCAGACAATGTTCCTTGAACAATTAAACTTGAGGATTTTTGTACAAACTGCACTCAATAGATTTAAGGATATTTTCTCCCTTTGCTTAATATTACCTCAGCACTGTAATAAAGAATGAACCAGAGGGGTGATGAGATTGGCTTAGACCCATGATCATCTCAGGAAGTGCTCCCTAGATACCCTTGAAATGATTTTCCACTGGAGGACAATGAACTCCTATTTCTGTGTTTCCTTTTTCCTGTCAGACCCAGGCCTCAGAGCAGGGCTGTGGTCTAGGGTTTCTTGATTCTGGAGCAAGGTAAATGGCCTCTGGCTGTGCCCTGGGCGGTCAGTGCCTTTCCTGGTCATTAATCCCACAGAAGTACCTTGTGCCAGGATCTTATTCTTTAAATGCATTTGATTGGCTTGGAAGAGTTTTGCATTATTGAACTCTTCAGTGTCTGGGAAATGCAAATTCTTTGTTGTGGTGCTTGAAAAGGGTTATTTTCAAATAGTTTCCCCAGTGATCACAAGAAGCCAAATGAGACTAGGTTCTCCTTTCTCACAAAAAAAGGAATCTTCCTTCACCATTAAGGTCTGAAGCAAAGTTTATGCGAACTCCCAAGTTAAGATACACATATTTTTTTAAGGAGGACTGAGTGGGGAATGCAAAATGTTTTAGTTTATCCTGAAGCAATAGTTCTGTTTTCAGAGGATTGGAAAAGAGAATGCAATTTCCAGTCCATTCCCTGCCTTGACCATTTAGCGATACCAGAAGATAATGCAAATCATTTAATAAGAGAGCACGTAAATAAATAAGCAATCTGATCAACTTTCTGTCTGTAAATGAAACCAAAATAACATTTTTAACTCTATAATTCCAAAATTCTTAATTTTCCTTGTGAAGTTTTGAGTTTTTAATTTATTAGTAAATACTATTATACTTAGCTGAAATAATGGTCTTTTTAAAACTTTGCTACAATGGCAGTAGGTACGTAAAGTCATTTTATAACATCATCCAAGCACATAGTATTCTCTTCAGGAGTCATGTTTAATTGTCTAATTTTTTTTTTTTTTTTGCTGGAGGATAAGATTTCTGGGAGAGATCTGAAAAATGAACCTTGGAACCTTAGAACCCACACTTTTTTGTGTGTAGTGGTATATGAACTTCCTTAAACCCATTTTTTGCCCAGAATCACTTGGTTAATGACAATGTTCCTGTGAAGGTGAATAGTCAGAAACTGTGATTTAAAAAAAAAATCCCAACCGGAGTAAAACAGTAAAAGCTATTCATGATTCAACTTTATTTTTGGCAGTTCTAACATATGTATGTTCTATTCAGCATTTGAAATGATTACATCTCATCTCCCCATACCTTCTACTGCTTGTTAATAAACCATCAAATGCCTTGGCTTTTTGGGAAAACCCAGAAGGCATGCATCTGATTTGGCTTTAAATAGACAAAACATTTACAGAATTTGTTTCTGGAAAGTATTAGTTATCCTTGTAACACCTAGTAAGACTTGGTTGTTTAACATTGTAAAAATCCCGTTGCTTTTTTTCTAGTGGCTGTTGAACCTTACTCCTGAAATAGGTGGCGTCAATCTTGCTTGCCTGCTTGCTTACTTCCTGTCTCTCCACCTTCTGTCCCATCTTAAAGCTAATTAGGAAAAATCTGATTATAAACAGTCCTTATATAAAAATGATCTATCACTAATGTAGTGTTTTACCAGAACCATCAGTTCATAGGAATATAAGCCCATTGCTTTCCTTAATTATTAGGCTACATCTGTGACTTTCATCACTATTTAAATAGCCAAAGAACTCACATAGTCTAGATTTTTCACTTGGACATGGCTTCTTTTTGGACACACCGTAAACTGATAGGACTGTGAGGAGAGTTGGAATATGATGGTTCTGGACACCTTTAGGTAATAACTTCTTCTCCCTACTTTTCTCTCTATCTCTGCTTTGCTCCTTTTCCTGAACCCGCTTTTGGCTTTCCTTCAACCGCTCTTCTGGCACTCTTGGGTGTAAAACAATCACCTACCCCCTAGTTATCCCCATTTGTCCTCGTTCAGCATCTTGCAGCCCCATCAACATCATGCCCTCCAGAGCTGCACACTCTAGAAATCTGACGGATCGGCCAAAATTCTTGGTAACGCCACTGGAGGGCTCGGCGCGAAGGAGGACGGCTCACGGCACCGCGGTGAGTAGCCGGCGGGAGCGGCCAGGCGGGTCTGTGCTGTTTCTGTGCAGGGTGGACACCAGCCCCGGCTACCGTGTGGGTGTCAGAGTGGGAGGTGCCCACACCTGGGTGGTGTCCCCACGCTTCCTCTCCACTTGGGAGTTGGGCTCCCCATAAAAATGTGAATTTGAGGATGAAAACTATCCTCCATTCAAGGGCGTGCGTGCGGCTGAAGTACCATATGGGGGCCTGTGTACGACTAAAGGCCAGGCCAGCACGCTTTTTCCTGTTTGCAAGTCAGACAGCCCCAGAAGGGGGTGTGGGCCTCCGCGGCTGCCTCTGCATTTTATTAAACCATATCCAGGAGCTGGCTGAACTCTGAATGTGGTTCACCAAAAAGCGAAATAAAGAATTTTTGTCTGCTTAGCTAATCCCTGTCAAGGCCCAAATCCTACAATATAGGAACAAAGTATTTTGAAAACACTAGTGATTTGCTAGGTAACGAATTCTTGAAAGGCACCTGGGCTGTGTCATAGACTCAAATTTTGCAAGCAAAGAATATAATTTGTACTTGTAATTACTGGCAAGGTGGCTGAGCTAACATGAGTTTTCACCTATAATTAATTTCATGCCATAAATGCAATGAGGTAACTTGTGTGTCTCTAAGAGTCTTTCTTCCTCAAACTGTGTGTTATTTAGTATCTGTTGAAAGTAGATACAGTTGTGTGGTGTTCTCTTAAAGGATTCCCCAGTCAACCAGAAGATCTCATTGCCTCTCTCGCATGGGAATACCACGACCTGTTTAATGAAAGGCTGAACAATTTTTTTTTAAATCTTAACCTCCCAGAGCGTTGGGTGTATAAAGCTGGTGGACACATAAAAGGATTTTGCTTAGTTGTTTGAGAATAATTTGAGGATTGTGAGAGCTTGATGGTTTTGCCTCTCGGCAGTTTTCTTCCAAGCCCCAGGCTTTCAGGAATCAGTGTTTAATTCCTGATTGAGCCAGACCTCCAGCCCCGCAAGGAGGTCTTGCAAGTGAAGCTTGGAGGTGAAACTACCTTTGATGGCTGGGTAGTTGTTCATCATTAGCACATGAGATTCAGAGAGCCTAGCTGTGGATAAAAAGCAATAGTTAGAAGAGCTTTGCCCCCAAAGGTTGGGGACTTACTGAAGAGGGAGAAGCACTTAGCAAAGGAAAAGCATCTTGTTATGGATAAAAACACAACCTAACACACCAGGAGGAAAGGATGAGAGCTGACCCTTGGTCAACAGATTAAAGGAGAGGGATTTGTCATCACATGATTCAGAAGCTCCACTTTCTCACCCATTTTAATTTTTTTTGATGCCTTCCTTGTCCTGTATTTGATTTATTGGTCATCTTTTCACCTCTTTACCAAATATTTAGGCAAATACCTATTTCCGGAAGTGACTCACAAGTCTTTTATACCCCAGAGCTGCCCTGTGGAATTCGGTTGAGCCACCAGCGACCTGTGGTCATGGAGCACTTGAAGAGTGGCTAGTGAGAATGACAAACAGAATTTTAAATTTAATTTCCTTTTTAAAAAATGTTTAACTATAGTAAAAAAACATGTAACAAAATTTACCATCTTAACTATTTTTAAGTGTACATTTCGGTAGTGTTACGTATATTCACATTGTTGTGCAGCCTGTCCCCAGAACTAATTAAATCTTGCAAAACTGAAACTATCCCCACTGAACAACAGCTCCCCATTTCCTCCTCTCCCACTCCCTGGCAACCCACCATTTTACTTTCTGTTTCTTTGAATTTGACTACTTTAGATACATCCTATAAATGGCATCATACGGCATTTGTCCTTTTGTGATTGGCTTATTTCACTTTGCATAATGTCCTTAAGGTCTGTCTGTCCATGCTGTAGCATGTGACAGGATTTCTGTCCTTTTTAAGGCTAATAATATTCCATTGTATGTATGTATGCATATACACACAAACACACACATGTACTCATATGCCACATTTTGTTAATCCATTCGTCTGCTGGTGGACATCTGAGGTGCTTCTGCCTCTTGAATATGAATAGCACTATGAATAGTCCTGCTGTATACATGGGTAGCAAATATCTCTTCAAGATCCTGCCTTCAGTCCTTTGGGGTATATACCCAGAAGTGGGATTGCTGGATTTTGTGGTAATTTTCTTTCTGATATTTTGAGGAACTGCCATACTGTTCTCCATAGCAAATGCACCATTTTACTTACATTCCCACCAACAGTATAGAGGGGTTCCACTTCTTCCACATCTTCACCAACACTTGTTATTTTCTGGGTTTTTGTTTATTTTATAGTGGCCATCCTAATGGTGTGAGGTGCTCTCTCATTGCAATTTTGATTTGCATTTCTCTAATGATCAGTGATGTTGAACATCTTTTTATATGTTTGTTGGCCATTCACACACCTCTTTTGGAGAAATATCTATTCAAGTCCTTTGCTCATTTTTTAATCTTATTCTTTAATTTGTTTTAATCTTTAATTTTAATTTTTGTGTTGAGTTGTAGGATATGTACATATTCTGGATATTACATTTTCTGGATATTAATCTCTTATCAGATATATGATTTGCGAGTATTTCTCTTATTCTGTAGTTTACTTTCTTACTCTTTTGATTGAATCCTTTGATGCACACGAGTTTTTAGGTTTGATGCAGCCCATTTGTCTATTTTTGCTTTTATTGCCTGTGCTTTCGGTGTCATATCCAAGCAACCCTTCATTACAAATCCAGCATCATGAAGCTTCCCCCATTTTTTTGCAGGAATTTTATAGTTTTAAGCATTAAATTTAGGTCTTTAATCCATTTTGAGTTAGTTTTTGTATACGGTGTAAGGTGAGGGTCCAACTACATTCTTTGGCATGTGGATATCCAGTTTTCCCAGCACCATTTATTGAAGAGACTGTCTTTTTCCCCGCTGAGTGGTCTTGGCACCCTTATTGAGGATCCTTTGACCATGTACATAAGGATTTATTTCTGGGCTCTCGACTCCATTGGTCTCCATGTCTCTCTTTATGTCAGTACCACACTGTTTTGATTACTGTAGCTTCGTAATATTGAAATCAGGAAGTGGGAGACCTCCAACTTTGTTCTTTGTTTTCAAGATTGTTTTGTCTATTCAGGGTCCCTTGAAGTTCCATATGACTTTAGGATAGATTTTTCTATTTCTGCAAAAAATGATACTGGATTTTGATAGGGTGGCTTTGACTCTGTAGAACCTTTTGGATAGTATCAGCATTTTAACAATAAGTCTGCTAGTCTGTGAACACAGAATGTCTTCCCGTTTATGTTCTTTTCATTTCTTTTAGCATGTCTTTTAGTTGTCAGTGTAGGAGTCTTCTGCCTTCTTGGTTAAGTTTATTCCTAAGGATTTAATTCTTTTTGATGCTATTATAAATAGAAATGTTTTCATAACTTTCTTTTCAGTTTTATTTAATTTTAATTCATTTAGATCTAAACTCAAATGACCAAAATGTGGCTAGTGGCTATAGCTTATTGGACAGCACAGATGTAGAACATTTCTGTCATCACAGAATGTTCTATTGGACAGCAGGCCTTGGAGTATCGGTCTATATTGTCTCTCTTGAACGTTATTTGTATTCTAAACCTAACTCTAATTGTAAAATCAAAGTCTTTGTCCTGCTGGTACAATGTCCGCTAACATATGCACCTTGCCGTGTGTGCTCCACATTAACCTTGTGGAAAATGTTGATAGGAGAGATTATTGCACAGACCACTGGCTATTAACTCAGATGAGGGGGGGATAAGGAATGCCTTTACATGTGTGGTACCCAAATAGGTGATTGGGTGACAAGACCAGTGAAAAGACACCTAAAAAAACTAAGAGGGTAAAACCATCTACCTGCCTGAGGATGTCGTCTCAAGTACCGAACATTTTTCTAAACCTCTTTGCCTGTTTCCCTACCCCTTTAAGGTGATTAAAGGGAGGGCAGTTTTAGGAAAGAAAGAATTGGTTCAATAGCACTTTAATTTTTTTTTTTTAATCCAAAAGGAAGGATTATACAGTTCTTTGTAGGTTCTTTCCCTCAATGCCTGTCTTGTCAAGACACAGATGATGAAATTCATCCCTGTTTCCTCCACTTCACAAATTACCCTTCCTGACTTATTTTCCCATTCAGATGTCTGCTTAATTTGACTTCAGCCAAAGTAAAATGTTTTGGGAGAAAGGAAAAAAAAAGCTACTTGAGGTGCTTAAGCCCATCTTCCCTTGGGAAGAGCCCCGGCCTTCGCTCTGGCACTGATACGCCAGAGACGTGATTGCCCGCAGTGTCGCGCCCGGAAGTGTCCCCTATGCTGGCCGCCACTTCCGCCACCAGGGACAGTAGCTGCATTCTGAGGCCCCACCTCCCACCTTCTGGGACCAGAAATGGGGGCAAAGGCTGGTCATGCAGCCACAGGTGATAGAGAGCTGACACACATCTTATAAAGCTCTTTCCTGCCCCAGTCTTCGTTTGTTTTATTTAGAAATTCTGGGAAGACACTGAGTATTATTTGATACTCCTGTTTTCCCCGCACCTCTAGCCCAGTCCATCCACTAGGATGCTACTAAGGGAAGTGGAGAGAAGCAATTACAAGGGACACTGAAGGGGAACAAGGCTGGGGGAAGGAAGGTAGAAGGGAGTGGATGCTTGCACCAGGCAGAAAGGAGAGAGAAAGGGTACACTACCAGCTTCTCGGCCCTGCGGCTAGATAAAATAGATAAAGTTCTGTCCCTTCTCTTGGCCTCTCACAGTCTGCTTTCCTGCAAGGGTCCCACAGAGTAAGGTACTGACAGGGGCTCACACAGGTGCTTCCAGAGAGTATCCAGTCCCATCCCAGGACACTGTTGGCACGTTTTAGATACTTAGAATGAGTCTTCCTTGCTCTGTGCGGTTTTTGTTGTTGTTGTTTGTTGTTTTTGTTTTTGTCTTTTTGTCTTGGTTGACTATAGATTACCAAACACTCTGGGTTCCCGTTTGCTCATTTTGACTTGGAAAAGGTATCACCTCCCTGGCTAAATTTCTAGTATGCAGTTAGAAAAGAAATGATGTTTTGACCCACTCTCCCATTTCAGTTTTATCCCTAAAGAAGATTGAAAATAGCTAAAATGCTTCACCTTAAACCTGACTCTTCCTTCAAAGGCCATTAGGTGAAAAAGGAATTATTATTATTATTTTAAAGATTTTATTTATTTGACAGAGAGAGACACAGCGAGAGAGGGAACACAAGCAGGGACAGAGGGAGAGGGAGAAGCAGGCTTCCCGTGGAGCAGGGAGCCTGATGCAGGGCTCCATCCCAGGACCCTGGGACCGTGACCCGAGCCGAAGGTAGACGCTTAACGACTGAGCCACCCAGGCGCCCCCTAGAAAGGAATTACTTATATAGTATCAGTATAAAGGGAAAAAATGAATTAAGTCTGATGTAGCAGACACATAAATTTAAAAAAAGGCTGAGTATGGTATTTTCCAACATAGGAAAAAAAATGCTGAAGAATTAAAATGAGGGCAAGGGGGAAATGGAAGTGACTTTTATTTTGATATTTGTGTGGGTTAAACAAGACAATGAGAGATTTTGCCCCAGGTGATTGTAGACACAAAGTTAAGTATAGGTGCTTTCTAAGAGTATAAGTGTAATTTTTTTTTAACAAATTTAACTCCAGATCAGACATCCAGAACTTTATTATTAGTGTCAGATGGTGTTAATTCAGTTATAAGATTCAGGTTTTGAGCTAACAAGGGCTTTTTGTGGGAGTGGAATGGATATAAATGACAAAGACTGGAAATTTTCCAAAAAGTCACTCAGTGGGTTGCAGCTCCACTATCAAATACTGTGAATGGGACTGTCCCACTCATAGCAAAATCTAACTATTGTGTGTCTCCGAACTTAGGGCTATAAAAGAGAGAGGGACAGAGAAAACCTACCGTTCCATCCCCCATCTGGCATTCGGAGAGCGCTATCTCCTTCTCATCCCAAAGCAAGATCACCAGCTCCCTCCCGACTTTGGTAAGCAAAATTTAAGAGGTTGGCTGGGTTGCCCATGTGGAAGAATTTGTAGCCTCTGTTCTCTGAAAGCAAACTATTCATTCTCTCCATGCTGTTTAGCATTGACTTAGGGACTAACATTTTTCCTTGTAAGAAAGGAAAAAGGAAATGGGAATGAGTCTCTAAAGTGAATATTTCTGTGTTTGCCGCATAAAAAACAAATACACCTGCTCAGTATCTTCGTTTCTTTTCCTTACTCGTGCTGGCGTTCACGTGGTAGAGGAGTGGGGAAAGGAAGGGTCTGGCAAAGCCTGTTCTGATGGCTCCCATTCTCTTTCTGCTGTGTGTTGCCCAGGCTGCCATCCAGATCCTTTCCTCATCTGCCTGGCACACCCAGGCCAACCTCCTCCTTGCCTCCCGGATCAGTCAAAGCTGCCCCTGCTCAGGTCCGGCCCCCATCCCCTGGCAACATCCGCCCTGTCAAGAGAGAAGTCAGAGTGGAACCTGAGAGGAAAGACCCCGAGAGGGAACCCCAGAATGTTGCCAATGAGCCATCACTTAAGGGCAGAACACCTTTAGTGAAGGTGGAAGAAGCCACAGTTGAAGAGGGGACACCTGCCGAGCCCGAGGCTGCTCCTGGTAAGATTCTGTTGCCTTGTGATGAAGTGTGGGTTGTTTGCTCTTCTTGGGGGACTTAGAAATTTTACTCCAAGGTTAGTTTGGGGAACTTTTCCTACGTGCGGTTTTCTTACGTATAAAGAAAGAAATATCCAATCAAAAGCCTATCACTGGAGCCACAGCATATTAATTCAGGTCTGACTTATGATTCTTTTTATTGACCGAGTCCAGTTTTTCACAAAATGTGGTGTTCAGAGCACCTGCCTCAGGATTGCTTGTATTAGTCACTGCTGTGTAACAAATCAAACCTAAAACTTTGCAGCTTATTACAATAGTTATATCACACAGATCCTTGGGTCAGGAGTTTGGAAGCAGCTTAGCTAGGTTGTTGGAAGATGATGCACACACATGGCTGAGCTCCATTTCATGGCACATGAACCTCCCCATAGGGTTGCTTGATGTCCTCAGTCTGTCTGCTGGACTCGCTTGCTGGCTTCCCCCAGAGAGTGTGATCTGAGAGAGAGCCTCACGAGGAATCCACATCCTTTATGCCTAGTCTCAGAAGTCATACACACAGAAGTCACAATTTCTTCAGATTCTGTTCATTAGAAGCAAGTGACTACGTTCAACTCATACTCCAGTGAATGAGATTAGTCTCGCCCTTTTAGAGTAAAGATCTTCAAAGAGTTTATGGAAATAGTTTTAATTTACCACTTTTGTAATGTTTCAAAGTACAGAGCCCTGGCCCTGTCTTAGACCTACTGAATCCAGGTATGTGGTGGATCCAGGGACTCTGAAAGACACTAAGCTCATCAATCAATTCCTATGCAGAATTGTCAGATAAAATGCAGAATGGCCAGTTATCTTGTGCATAGTGGAGTTGAAGGACCACCGGCTAGCCTATGGTGCTTGACAGAGGTCAGAATTCGTTCCAAAAGACCCAGTGGATCTCGTCTCTGCCAGGCTAAACCAGATGCTTTTTAGAAGTTTAGAATCACCTGGAACTAGGAGTTCAATATTTTTTGTTGAAAATTGTCTTCATTCAAAAGTTTTCTCCTTGAGACTTATGTGGGCAGGGACAGAGAAAGAATAGATAATTCAAAACAAGTGACAGTGTTGTTAGACAGTAGAAGAGTCCAATATTTGTTTGCATGGAAAGAGAGAGGAGAGAAAGGCCAAAAAGTGTCCTGGGGGCAAAGAAAAATGCGTTAATCTTGAAAGAAGGGTCTAGAATACCAGAGATCACACCTCCCAGCGCAGCATCTAGGTGGGACTCCTGGCCACGTAGAGTGGCTCTCTAGGCCATTTCCTGAATGTGGATAAGGTCAGAGGACTTGTACTGCCATCTTGCATCTTGGCATCAGGACAGACCACAGAGGCCCAAATGCGTAAGGAATACGAGTGCTGGCTCCTGAAGAGGCCCTTGACTCCTCCCATCTCAGACCTGGAGACAGCTCTAGGTAGACAAAAAGGGACTTCATCTTCATCGGGTGTCATCTTCCCAGCCTGAATCTGGGCTCATGGCAAGGACACTGAGGATGGTCATAGAAAGGCTTTGGTCCACTAGTAATGAATAGTCACTAAAGAGAAGGAATTTTTTAAGTGTAATGAAAGACAAATGGAAGATCTCATCTTCTTTTTGCTCAGAGTATAACTTCCCACAGAACCTAAAGTGAGGCTCTATACTGAGTACACATTTGATATATGTTGTTAACTGATTAACTTGTATAAAAATAAGACTTGGTGACAGAGTGTCAGCTCTGTTGGATGTCTCACTTACACATGCACCTTTTTGTTATCTGTTGCTTGGTTACAAATAGAATACAGTGAAACCGTGAGAACACACAGTAATAAACATTCCCTTTTCTTTTATAATGATGAATTCTAGGCCTGGGGTGTGGGGAATGCTAGTTTTTGTTTTGTTCTTTGGGTTTTGTTTCCAACTGGTTTTCTCCCTGTACCTGTTTGTACAGCTGCTTCAGCCCCAGCCCCAGCCCCAGCATCGGCCCCCGCTCCAGCGCCGGTCCCAGCCCCAGCGTCAGCCCCAGCCCCAGGCCCAGCGTCAGCCCCAGCCTCGCCATACACTGTGACTGCCGCCGCTTCTCCCAAGACCTCCGCAGGCACCACCGACCCAGAAGAGGCCACGAGGCTGCTAGCTGAGAAGAGGCGGCTGGCCCGAGAGCAGAGAGAGAAGGAGGAAAGAGAGAAGAGGGAGAAGGAAGAGCTGGGAAGGTAAAGGAGTGACCATTGCTCAGTGAGCAGGGCCATCCTGGGGTTACCTTGGATTAAGTCTTCAGTCTGAGAGACAAGAGGTGGTGGTAGTGATGAAGGTGAATGGACTAGTTGCTTCAGAATCATGCCTCTGACCACTAAGTGATTTTTTTTAAATCACATTTTCTTACTCTAATGACAGTACAACACTGATGGAGAAAGGTTTTAAAGAAAGAAAAAAATCTATCCATAATCTTACCAGTTTTCAGTAATTGGCAAAGTGGATTTTGGGTCTCTGAACAGTGTAGGGGTTTATACACGTACATAAATATGGACACACACACAGACATCTGTTTATGTAATTCTAACCACAGTAGAGGTACAATTGTACAGTCTGATTTTTTTTTTTTTTTACTGAACATATTTCTAATCTCCATAGTTCCTCATTATCTTTCTAATAATCATTTTAAAGCTGCATAGTAAAAGCTTGTGTTTTCTTCCAGATAGAACTCTCAGGGAGTAGCTGGGTGAGATAGTTAAGTGCCCCATGATGGCCTGCTGGGCAGGATGCTAGGGACAGTTGGCTTAGTTGGCCTCCTCCTGCGGCTAATAAAAGCAATTTGTCAAGGACATTGTTCTTCAGACAAGCAGAACTGCATCTCGGGGGAGGATCGCAGCCCCAGTGCTGGGCAGCAACCTTGGACATACCCTACACTTGATCACAGCAGGGAGCTTACATAGTCTGTCTTCGTCCTGCCCTGTAACAGAACATTGTAACCTTTATTAATTTGCAAAGATTTCCGGGGCGGGGGGGTGTTCAAATTCATTACTAAAATGTCCCATTATTGGATAAAACTAGTCTTAGCCTTTAAAGATAGTTAAATTGCACATCCTTTCACAAAACAAGCTCTCCTCAAAATATTAGTGGTTGCATTTTCCTTCTGTTTATCACGAGGCAACGTGAGGCTGGGAAAATGAGGAGGAAGAAGAGAGGGTGGCTTCTCATTTTGTCCCCAAAGCATGCTGAGCGTGTCCCATGGAGATTTTCCTCAGAACAGACTGCCCAGGCCGCAACCACAAACTCTAGGCTCTCTTCAGGGAGTCCCCCGCCCAATGTATCTCTGCTTTGTGTGTGTCATTTTCCAGACAAAAGAGAGAGGAGCTGGCGCAGAAGGTGGCGGAGGAGCGGGCTCGGCGGGAGGAGGAATCCCGCCGGCTGGAGGCCGAGCAGGCCCGGGAGAGGGAAGAGCAGCTGCGGCGGCAGGCGGAGGAGCGGGAGCGGCGCGAGCGCGAGGACCAGGAGCGCGCCCAGAAGCAGGTAGGGGCCCGCCCGGCCGGGGCCAGGCCCGCTCAGAGCGGAGGAGAGCGCCCAGCGCACGGCGTGCGGGGTACAAGGCCCCGCGCCTCGTGTGCGCACGCGCGCGCTCGCATCCCGCACCTGCCCCGTGGACCCCCGAGCCTCCGCCTCTGGGCGCCCGGACGGATGCGGGCGGCCGGAGGCCCTGCCGGCCTGAAGCACAGGCCCACTTCTTGTTTCCAGAAGGAAGAAGAAGCTCGCCTTCGTGAGGAAGCAGAGAGGGTTCGGCAGGAGCGAGAGAAGCATTTCCAGAGAGAAGAGCAGGAGCGCCTGGAAAGGAAAAAGGTGACCGCGTCTGGAACAGAGCCTGGGATGCTAATTGTTCCTTCTTCCCCAGACTTGAAGCCCCAAGCCCAGGAGACTAGCTCACCGCTCTCAGAAAGCAAATGCGTGCTGCCCATTCCAGATTAACTAAAGTAGCTCCCAATATTAATCATCTCGTCCAAAGAAATCTGTCTTCATAGTGCGGCCCCCACCAAAAACAGTTCCTTCCGATTCGTGTGGCTTAAGTCAGTTCCAGCTTGATGCGAATAATGCCAATTAAGTTGAAGCAGTGGGTATTATAATTGCCCACAGTAACAGACGTGTTTGGATGACCCATTTGCTTAGTCAGTGAAATGTGCCAGGCTCGCCTTCTTTCCCTCTCTGACCCCTTTGCTCAATTCTCCCTTTCTTGTAGCGACTCGAGGAGATTATGAAAAGAACCAGGAGAACAGAAGCTACAGATAAGGTACTGAGGTGCCATTTTTAAACTATTCTTAATAGATTTTTTTTCTTTAACTTTAACATTAAAAAGTCTTTTTTTCTTTTTTCTTTTTTTTTTTTCTTTTTTTTTTGGTAGAAACCTGTTGATCAGAGAAATGGAGATATAACCAAGGGAGCTCTCCCTGGAGGACCAGGTATTTACTTCAGTGAATTCAAACAAATTCAAATATAGAATTTTTGGATTGACTCTCTAGAGATCAAGATATTCTTTGACTTGGGGGGAAAAAAGGTACTCATTGACTTACAGAAGCTTAGGTGTGTGTCATCTAGTCCACAGATTTTCGCCTTATGTAAAACTCTCACATTTCTGGCAGATTTTTTTTCACATTTGTTTATACTCTAATAGTGTGCTTTAATATTTTAAATCATGTTACATTACAAATATCCATATTTGTGAATATATGTTTGTATATATCTATGTGTATATAGATTTATGCCTATAGAGAAAGAGATGTACACATCTGAATATATACACACACGATTAGAAGAATTTTATTTGTGTTATAAAATTAAATTTCATTTATCATTTATTGTCTGCTAAAGTAGCATGTATTTGTATTTGCTCTTAAGGACTCTAAACACATTTTGACAACTTGTATTTATGGCAGTTCTCACAAAAGAATTTATACCTTTTTAACTTCTGATTTCAGAATAGAGTTAAAATTAGAAATTAGTTGAAATTTCATTAGAAAGTTGTTGATACCTATAGGCTTTGGACAGAGATGATTAATTTCTTGGTGATTTTAAACCAAATTTGCTTGAAATAAAATGTACCTTAGTGTGTTAGTACCCAAATTCAATTAATATTTATTAAATGGTCTCTTTGTGTCTGGTACTTCCTGCATACATTTTCTTCTTTAATTTCCGCTGCAGCCTTGTGAGGTAGAACTGCTTTATCTTGAGGTCAGCAGGCATTTTTGGAGACCTGTCACGTGCCAGACCTTGTTGCAGGTGCTGGGATTCAGTGTGAACAGGCCAGGCCAGGTCCCTTCCCCCGAGGAGTTCTTCACTCAAGTGGCAGACCCAGCTCATACAGCTGGAGTCCAAGCTTATGATTCTTCTGTGATCCCACATAGTCTTCATGATTGTACATACAGGTGGTTGGTAGATAGCTCATCATGCACTCTTCCTCTTTCCTCATCTGCAATATCAATATGACAAGAGAGCACCAGAGATGCTTTCACAAAACAAGCTCTTTGCTGTTTTTTTCTTGCAAGACTAAAGATCAAATGAAATGATTTATGTGAAAAAAATTTTTTTCTGTAAACTCTAGAGGTTTTCAAAAGTAATATGTTGGTATCTTGGGATTCGGTTTTATTTCAAAAGAGGCTATCCTAGTTTCTCTATGTCATGATTCCTTCTTAGTGAACTTTTCATGCTTTTTTCAAGATGCCCTAATTATATTTGTTTGGAGAATAACCCTAATGGTTGCCTGTTAACCCCATTGCATTTTTAACAGGTTGTCTTCACAAATGTTGTAACTCATGAAGACTTTACGTAGGCACAACCCCCCATGAGTCATTAGAATGAGCATTTTAGGATTTAAATTGCACCAACATGGGGTTTTTTGAGGGGCTGTTGCTATAGTTAATGCATGGCCAGGTTCCTTATTTTTTTGTTTGTTTTTACATCTTTCCCCTTCCTGGCTGTTCCCCTTATATTAATTCTTTCAATATTTATTATACAAATTATACATATTACAAAATAAGATTTTGTACCTCAGCCTGAGAATCAACAAAAGCAAGAGGGAAGGTGCAACTTGCCAGTCATCATATCTGTGTTTATCAACACTCATAATAAATCTGGTTTGAGTTAATACTGCTAAATAGAGGCCTGAGGGATTATCTGTCTAACAAATATTCCTCTTTCCCCCCGTCCCATGTGTGGTTGAGGGCTGAATGGTGTTGCCAGTGCTCCAAAGAGAATTCTAGGGCAGGCAGGCAGGTGAGCTTACAGATCTATCAGAAATCTCCAAGGCTGCCTATTACCAGCTTTGTGAATTTTGGCCCCTTTAATAAAGTTATTAATAACTTCTTCAGTTATCAGACTCTCTGGACCTCTGGCAGCTTTACTGAATTTGTGCCAGGCTATGAAATAACACTTCCTTGGAATTATATTTCAGTTATTCCTTCATGTCAAGCTGAAACCATAAACTGCCACAAATTTCCCTGAAACTCTGACCTATATGAAGGTTTACAGGACTTTAAGTAACCCTGGCTTAGATTTTGGAGTCTGTCATCAATATTGTTGGCTTAAGCTGGACTACAGCACTGAGCATTGAAGGACGAGGTGGCATAGTAAAGTACAACTCACCGGCCTTCCATTCATGGAAATCCCTATCATTTTAAGTGCGACTAGAACTAAACTGAGTTTAAAAATTATTTTTTATCACTTAAGGTAGTTCATGGTGATTTGCTCTGAATCCTTCAGAAGATATTCACCATCAGCCTGATCAAGTTAGCTTACTGCTATCTTCATCAATTGCTTTGGTTTGAACATTATATACTTTTTGCCCAAAGTCAATTTAGTGCAAGCAAAAATAATAACAACAGTGGTTTCCACCCTTACATTGTGCTGGGCACTGTTCTAAGTACTTTGCATATATTAAGACATTTAATTCTCCCTGGAGTCTGTGAGGTAGTTATTCTTACTCATGAGGAAACTGAGGCACAGAGAGTCTGTGGCCTGCCCAAGGTCACACAGCCGGTAAGTAGCAGAGCCAGGACATAAATCTAGGCATTCTGGCTCCTGGGGTTTGGGTTCGATACTAGAGTAGTAGTAACCGTTTGTCCCATCTTCTTTGCTGTGTCCAGTGGTATCTGCACTTCCATGTATGACAAACTCTCCAGGAAATGGAGAACCAATGAGCAGCCCACATGCGGTCACCTCACACCAATCGACAGTGACTGTGGAGAGGTGAGTTAAACAACTGGGCCCTTTTTACTGATACACATGAGAGCAAAGCACTAATCCCACCAGAACTTCCTAGGCCTGACAGAATTTCAAAGTTTTAACATTAAGATTCATTTTCATTTGGGTTCATTAATTTTTGGTAGAGCTAGTAATTCTGTAGTTAGAGAAAGGGAAAATGTCTTTTTTTCTTGAGTCTTTAAATATGATGGTTAGGTTTGTGTGTGCCTGTTAAAGAAAATTGCAGGGAAGCATTTTATTTGTATGTATTTAACGTGATCTAGACCATATTCACACCCTTAAGTGGCATATTTTCACCATACATAATATTCTTGTTTGTCACAGGTTTGTTCTACAGTAAAATAATTTGGATGCCAGTATTTCTGATATTGGTAGTAGGGCTTCTTATTGAAGAAACAAACAGTTGCTAACAGCAGACAAGAAAGAAATGTGGGTTGAAAAAAGATTGCCTTTCTCTTCTTTGGTGTTAATATTGACAGCATCATAAGAACACTCTCAAAAATAAAAAATCAGGGTAATTCTAACCTGTGCTTAAAAATCCAGTCATAGAGAACTTTTAGAAGTATTTGTTACACTGTTAAAAAATTTCACCTGTGACTTTTTTTTTAATTTACTTAATTCTTTTATGAGTTTTCCTGTCTCTAATGCCAGAGTGTTTGCTGCATCAGAGAGTTAAAGGTCTGATTTTTTTCTTAATCTAAAACACACACTGCCCATTGTTTTATGATATTGGCAGCAATGCAAAGATAAGTTCTTCTAAGAAGTGCATAGTCATAAGACATCCATTGGTATCTTTCTAGGACAATAAAATCTTTTATTTTTCCCACTGTAATACCAAAGAAAAGAATTTTTCTGAGACAGAGCTTATTAATAAGCTTTCAACCAGGTTAAATAAATTTATTGTCATCACCTAAGATCCATATTAAGTGATATTTTATGCTTTTAATTAGTTTGATTTTCAAATAAAATATTCATCCCTAACTGCTATAATTTATGATGTTCAATTCACTGACTTCAAAAAAAGGAGACTTTTATGAAAGAATAAAAAGTATCACAGAGAGAACCCCATTATTATAAGGACCAGGTTTATTAAGTCACTGATAATTTTATCTGACGAATAATATTAGTTTACATTAGCTGACTTTTTTCAGTGGTAAAATCATCGAGTAATTAATCATTACGTAAAACATAATTTTACTATGTAAAATGAGATGGTAAAATTCTATTTCTGATCATTTATTTCACCCATTGCTTTTCTCTATTTAAACTGCCTTCAGACCTTAAATCTCTTTTCATACAGTGTACCGTGAGGTCCCTTGGCTTTTACTTGGCACTGACATAATATTTATATACCCAGTTCAACCTAGTTCATTTGTCATCAGCCCTTGCCACATAAGCTGGTACAGTATGCTCTGAAATACTAATGTATAATGAAGCACTAAACTCAGCTTTATGATAGTCAGCCATGTAGATGATCAGACTATTCTATTGGAGTTTTTTTTTAAATTTTTATCAAAATGAAAACATATATTTGTAAAAGTTCATATAGAGAATTGGACCCCATTTTGAGAAATACAATCCATTTCAGAATGACCCTGGCCTCTAGGGAATGTTTAATGTGCTGTTAAGTTTGTTCCCCATTGCATGATACATAGTTTATGATATGTAGCGTAAGAAACCCTGCTTCCCTCTATTTCTAAATTTATCTTCCCTGAATTTATCCACACCAATCTTGAAACAATGTGTACTTCCACTTAGCATCATCTCTTCAGTAACAAAAAGCACTTTTTATTTTTCTTAGAGCTACCTATTTGCAGTTTCAAAGTTTGGACCCATGGTTGTCAGAAACTAGGTTTTAGTTATTCCTTTCTCAGAATTTCCATACCTTTTGTAATTATATAGATTTTGTTTCTGTTCTCTTTTTGATTTCATCTTATAAAGCAAGTATTCCTCCTACACTTTGTCTATCAGTCAGAGTCCAGTCGGGAGAGAGAAACCAGGCAAATGAATTTGAATAAGAAAGTTTAACATCAAGAATAATTAACTCTAACTTGGGATGGAAGTAACAACAGATTGCTAGTAAGAAGCAAAGAGAACTCAAGATTACAGGGTTAGCAGGTCTAAGGAGCAGCCACATCCCTGAGCCATCCCCAGGGAAGAGTACCCTTCCCCAGACTTCCATCCAGACCCTGTGGGAGAGGGTATGGCTGTGACCCACTGGATGGTGGAGAAGTTCTTTTATGAAAGAAACTTAGTGGTGGAACTTGCCAAGTATCTACCCTCTGGAATGCTTAGGAGAGCTCTTCACTGGGAGGTGTCCCAGTACAGGCACTCTGTCTGCCACAGGTTGGCCCTGGGAGGTGCTGGGGGCGGCCCCTCCTGCCGCAGGGGCTGGGTGCCGAGGCAGCCTCACGCACACAGGAGCCAGACGCTGGGAGTGTGTGTGCTGCAGGAGCCTGCCGAGCAAGCGCAGCCAAACCAGGAAGCAGACTTTTCCTTGTGCCGTGTCTCTCCGGCAGCCTTAAAGGACGAAGCTTAAAGATCGTGCCAGCTGGCAAAGGAAAATTAGTTAAAGGGCCCACATACAGTTTCAGAGCAAGATTGAAGGATGAAATTTGGAGCTGAGAGGCAAAAAAAAAAAAACCAAAAAACCCCAAACCTGACAGGTTTACCTTACCTCTAAAAAGGCTCCTTCTCCAGCTCTTTGTCATTTGAGTCCTATTTTCTAGAGATTTTTCAGCACAAGCGTGGGGTTGAGGAAGAAGAGCTTTAGAACCAGAAGTCCCAGGCTGGATTCCCAGTTTTATCTCTGAGAAATTCAGTGACTCTGGGATTAACCTACTTAAGTAGATTAAGTAAGATTCATGTCACGTCTGGACATGAAGAGGTCTTTCCCTCAAGGTACCGGAGGGTCCAATGAAGTATTGTCTGTGAAGGAGCTTTGAAAACTGTTTGTACTAGACAAATATTAGACATTCTTTATCTTGATCCTTCTAAGGTACGGTGTCCAGAAGACAAAGCACGCTGGTGTAGCTGCAGTGTAATGTAGAAAAGTGCTTTTATGTTGTATCTTATATCCCATCTTCTCCTGTCCTGCATTTTATTGGCCTCGTCTTTAACCATAAAAACATAAGGAATCAGTGTCACCTGGATCCAGTTTTTAGTGATTGCAAGATCTCTTACGTCCATTGTCACTGATAGTTCTTCATCTTTTGAGGATGGTTCAGCTTACAGTGGTTCTCTAAACCCCTCTGCCCTTTACATTGCTTACATTTTGAAGATTTTTTTTCCTGTTATCCTCAAGGACTTGCATTTCCCAGAATAATCATTATCTGGATACTTAAATTTTTCCTTCTACTTATCTTCCAGATTATTATAACCCTGCTGTTAGCACAGACCCCTGAGGCTATCTGCCACTCATACTCTTTCCACCTGGAGAAGGACCTGCTCATACCCTTCCCTAAAACAGTTTCCTGTTCACATTCCCTTTGCTTCAGTGGGGACTCACATTTTTAAACAGTTTCACTTCTGAAACCCTGTTAAAGATTTTTAAAGTTACAAATAAATCGCATCCATGGATGTTCCCTTTTACCCCCAGTTTCAAGTCAACCTTGAATTACCAAATCATCATTTTTCACCTCAGTGCATTATGGTTAATGAAGCATTCCATAATCCTCGTCATCAGTTCACATGTTTATTAAATACCCTACCGTGCACCCAGAGTAGAGGCATAGATCCTTCCAGCCTACTTACTGTGAGTTAAGTCACTGATTGGAGATCCCCAGGGTCCCTTCTGAAGAATGTGAGATGGGTGATCCCCTGTGGAAATCTACCACGGCGAATGCTGTAAGCACGTGGCAGGGTTTGTTTTCACTAGAAAACGCCACTCGGAAGAATGAGTACTTTTAGTTCAGAATCAGAGAAGTGAACTTTTCCTAATGCCTCAGTTACCTAATACATTGGTTTACCTTCTTTTCAGGAAAAATAAATGAGTGCCATGAGCTGCGTGACATTCTCCCCACATCCACCCCTGGGGATATGTCAGCAAACTGCCTGGCAGCACCCCGGGGTGATAGCATCCTCCTGGTATTTTCTAGCAGTGAGGACTAGCAGCAGTTCCCGGTGCAGAGAAACCCTACACCAGGAACACCCTGAACCTGACTTCAGCCCTGAGGGGCCTGAGTGACCTGTCTGGCCCCTGTGGTTTCTAGTGTTCTCAACCTTGGGTGTGCAATGCTTTTAAAGCCTAAAAGCAATTCTCCTTGCCCAACAGGCTCCCCACTGGCAGTAGGTAGACTGAAGAGGGTTGGAGTTACCAAGAGTCTGGCCAGCTTTTGCAGATGCAAAGAAATATATGATCCTGGGCAGGATGATTTCTTACTCTGAAAACCATTTTGGGTTCTTGAGAATGAGTATTTGTAGAGGGAGGAGCCCATAGAATGGAGGAGAGTGTTTATTTGTGGATAAGAAACTTACTTTGAAACAAGAAACAGAGGACACAGATGAATGTGTGCGTACAAGTGTGTATGGGGTGTGGAGGAGGGAAGACATTATTTTAAGTTTCTCAGGTCATTCTGATATATTCTTCCACCCCCAACAGAGAATCTGTTCTAGAAGCTGAAAACTTCTCATGGGCTACTGTCCTACCCTGCTAATAAGATGCCCTAGGCTAAGATCCTTCACTTTTAAGAGAATGATCCTTCACTCTTAAGGGATATGTAGTAATTCTGGTTTTTGACCTAGTGGTTTTCCTTCAAATCTTAGGAGTTTATCATTGTTTTTAGTTTGCCCTAAAGGAAAAGTAACAGTCCCAAGCCCTTACCATTCAAACAGAAAGAGATGTATCACTTTTTTTTTTTTAAGATTTTATTTATTTAATTGACAGAGACAGCGAGAGAGGTAACACAAGCAGGGGGGAGTGGGAAAGGGAGAAGCAGGCTTCCCGCCGAGCAGGGAGCCCGATGTGGGGCTCGATCCCAGGACCCTGGGATCATGACCCGAGCCGAAGTCAGTCGCTTAACCAACTGAGCCACCCAGGTGCCCCGAGATGTATCACTCTTAATTTTAAAGTTACTTGTAAAAAAAATAATAAAAAATTAAAAAACAATAAAGGTACTTGCTATACCATGATAACAAACATCAAGAAAGAATAAGGTCCTGGCCACAGTAAGCCGTATGGACTGTCAGATTCCCACCATGGTCTCAGCTCCTTCCCCAGGTAGATTTAATTTTATTTTTCATTTTATTTTTTAAGTAGTCTCTACACCCAATGTGGGGCTCGAACTCATGATCCTGAGTTCAAGAGCTGCATGCTTCTCCCACTGAGCCAGCCAGGTGCCCCCTCTAGGTAGATTTTAGCAAGCGAAGTGCACAGTCTTCAAGACACTTGCATCCAGCTTCAGCTGCCAGAGTATAGCCAAAGAAAAGGACCTCAGAAGCTGGTGATCTTACCCTGAGAGGACACACAGATGCATATTCCCTAACCCCAGTGACTTCAGTTTCAGTTTTATAGTTTCTGCTGGTCACAGTATCTTCTGAACATTTAATAATTGGCCATCCAAAGCATACAGCACAATTCCTCTAATTGCTAACAAGTAAGAATGGGTGGAGAGGTCAGGTAGGAGTGGGAGGGGAAAATGAAGTCAGCTGTTGACTCAAGTCTGGGTTGGCGTGGCCATTAAAACTTGTTAGCACATGCAAGCCTAGAAGGTGATGGCAGTTGAGGTGGCCAAGGAACGGGGCTTGGAGATGCATTCCTCTTCTTTACCTTTTGCTGAAACTTCTACTGAAGATCACTTTGGGATGAGAACTAAAACCGTTTCCCTGGTTACAGAGAGCCCATCAGTGTTGGGAAAGAACCAGGAGGACGGGGGGTACCTGGGTGGCTCAGTCGGTTAAGCGTCTGCCTTCGGCTCAGGTCATGATCCCAGGATTTGGGGATCCAGCCCCTCATCGGGCTCCCTGCTCAGCAGGGAGTCTGCTTCTCCCTCTATCCCTTCCCCCTGCTCGTGATCTCTCTTCACGCGCTCGCTGTCTCTCAAATAAGTAAATAAATAAAATCTTAAAAAAAAAAAAAAGAATCAGGAGGATGGGTATGGTGGCTGATCCAGTCACTTAGAACAGTGGGTGTCGGGCACGCACACGCATGCGCTCCCACATCACTACTGTGCTGCCAAGCCCCCTTGGTGAAATAGCAAAAGATCGCCATCATACTCTGAGTCTGTACACTGTTTTTATGTTATTTTTCACAGACTTTTACAAATAGTACTTTCAATGTACTCTGCAATACCTTGTGAGACACTTAGGACAGATTTTTTTTTTCCAGAAGAAAAGTTTAAGATTTTATTTATTTATTTATTTGACAGAGAATGAGAGAGAGAGAGAGAGAGTGCAGACACACAAGCAGGCAGAGCGGCAGGCAGAGGGAGAGGGAGAAGCAGGCTCCTCACTGAGCAGAGAGAGCCTGACATGGGGCTCGATCCCAGGACCCTGGAATCATGACCTGAGCTGAAGGCAGACGCTTAACCGACTGAGCCAGGCAGGCTCCCAAGAAAAGTTTTAATTAACAAAAATATACCAAAATATCTAAATCAGAAATGCTTTAGAATGTGTCCCGAAAATCATTATTTCTTGTGAATTAGGTAAACTATGTCTTCAATGGTAAAAAAGCAGTTTCCTCAAAATAAAAAGCAAATGGAAAAATTGGATGTACATTAGCTTTATGTTACCATTTGGGAAGGAGACAGAAAAAGGTGAATTGACTTGCTAAAGTTCAAGCAGTTGGCGTTATAATTATACTACAGACCTGATTTTCTGATCTCTAGCCTCTTTCCATAGACCTATAGTTAAACATTCAATTGATGATCAGTATGTATTAGAAATTAAGACCTTCACAATTTTTGCTTCATATGGTTAGTCTTTTCCATTTGAAAATTTTAACTCTAGAATTTTGTCAAATAGGGTTTTTTTTGATACACGAACTGAGCACTGAACAAAATATGAAGCTTGCAAATATATGTTTACTGCTGCACTCAGATAAAGTGAATCTTGTATTGTATTCATTTGTATTGTTTCTGCTGCATTGTAAAGCATAATAATGAACATATAAAAGGCTTTCAGTTTGGTTATGGAGCTTCTAAAGAGAGGGAAAAACCTAAGAGAAACTGTAAGTAGAAAATTAATGATTTGGTGGCCAATTAAATGTACCTCAAAAATAAATCCAAGATATTAAGCATGAATTAATGAGAAGCAAGTTGGGGTCAGAGGCAGATTTAAGGGGTAAAGATAAGGTTGGTCTTAAACAATAGACCTATAAAAAACGTGCACGTTTTAGTAAGCTGGAGGTACCCAGGAAAGGCTAGCATTGGAATAGCCAGGTACTGTACAAAATGGCATAAGGAACAGAACACATCGCCAGAGCTCAGTAGAGCATACATTCAGTTTGAACTATGTCTCAGTTGTTCTGTGACTCTACAGATTGTCCCCATACCCCCACATTTCAATCCCCTCATCTTTGAAGTAAAGGACCTAATAAGGGCTACTGTTTATCAAACAAAGGCGTGTGAAAATGCCTGTGGTAGAAATTGTTACATGTGTGTTGAAAATAATGATCTATTCTAACTGATAACTTGTTCCATTTGATAAATTTTTTATAACAAAAAGATTTTTAAAAAATAAGTGTAAAATTGCAAATATGTCAAAATTCACCACTTTTGTGAATGATGTGGTCAATCAGTGTTAACATTTGATTCTAAAATTCTAAAATGGGGGCGCCTGGGTGGCTCAGTCGTTCAGTGTCTGCCTTCGGCTCAGGTCATGATCCTAGGGTCCTGGGATCGAGCCCCACATCGGGCTCCCTGCTCGGCAGGAGGCCTGCTTCTCCCTCTCCCACTCCCCCTGCTTGCGTTCCCTCTCTCGCTGTGTCTCTCTCTGTCAAATAAATAAAATATTTAAAATAAATAAATAAAATTCTAAAATGACTATTACAAAATAGTTTTTGGTTGTTTTAAAAATGTTTTTTCCAGTTTTAATGCTAACTCCTTTCAATTTTGATTTTTCACATTCCCTAGTACTCCCAATTTGGAAAAACAACCAAGTGAAAATGGAGTATCTGTTCAGAATGAAAATTTCGAGGAAATTATAAACTTACCCATTGGATCTAAACCATCCAGATTAGATGTCGCCAATAGCGAGAGCCCAGAAATTCCTTTGAATCCAATTCTGGCCTTTGATGATGAAGGGACACTTGGGCCCCTGCCTCAGGTAGATGGTGTTCAAACACAACAGACAGCAGGTAAGCTTGCCTCGAGCTCCCTTCGGTAACCACATGAGGGAACGAACCTTGTGCAGTGTGACTAGGGCAGCTTTGTTCTTCCAGGGACCACGTGGAAAAGATTGTATAAGGATCACAGAAATTGAATTTTGAGTTGGATTGGGCAAATTCTAGAGCCCCTCCTATTCCCCCAACTAGGTGTGCAAATCCAGTCTGCATCACCCACTGGATGTCCATCACCTTCTCCTCACAGAGCAGTCCTCACTGCCCAGAAACACACACTGTTAGAACATGCTTCATATAAAGACAAGCTTTTAATGCCCCAGCATAACCTAGGGACCGTCGGGCCTAGTTCTGCCCCCTGGTGTTTGTTTCATCTTTCCCAGCTCTTCAGATATATGAAGACTGCCATCATGTTCTCCCATTTTTCTCTTGTTCAGGTTTAGCAGCTTAGATGATATACTGTTGTCCCTTTTAAATGTAATAAGACCGTTAGAATTTAGATAATGAGACCCATATTCAGAACTAGGAGAAAATTCATGAACCCAGTGGTCTTCTGTCCTTTGTTGAGTGCCTGTTGCTGTTGTTGAAACGACCAGCGACTCTCTCATACTGTCTCTGGGACTCACCCTTGACCTGAAGTCTTTGTGCAAAAAGAACAATAGCTTTGTGTGACCCAGAGAAATAAGGAGCAACATCAAAAGTTACCAACTCAAGGGCACCTGGGTGGCTCAGTTGGTTAAGCGACTGCCTTCGGCTCAGGTCATGATCCTGGAGTCCCGGGATCAAGTCCCACATCGGACTCCCTGCTTAGCAGGGAGTCTGCTTCTCCCTCTGACCCTGCCCCCTCTTGTGCTCTCCCTCCCTCTCTCTCATTCTCTCTCTCTCAAATAAATAAATAAAATCTTTAAAAAAAAAAAAAAAAAGTTACCAACTCAAGAGTCACAACAACTCAACAGCACAATCTCATCAGTCTCAGAATTAGGTGGAATAATCTCAGCTCTGGTTCTTCTCAAACCTCTTTGAGTTCTGTCAAGTTTCTCTTCCCAGCAGATCACTTTCATGTATGGACTAGCATCTCTTTATACTATTATGAACAGAGCTGGCCAAATTCAGCATGTTTAACGGAGTCAGTGCAGAATTATTTGTGGTCAAGTTGTTTTGTCTTTCAGATTTCCATCTGTGAACTTTTACCTCCTATTTTCCACTTTAATTGGCTGGAAAAGCCAGTGTTGAAGCACCTGTCCAAATGAAGCTAGCCTTTTTTCCTTCTCTAATAGACTGACCTTGGGAGTCTAACTTCACTTTACGATCCCCTTCTCTAGATCGTAGAAGGAAGCTATACGGCCTGTCCCAGGTCTGACGTCCTCATTCTTAAGACTCTGGGAATAATCTGATGATTTGTATGTTAGTGGAAACACTCCTGGTGCAGCTCCCTACCTCGTCATGTTGCAGATTCACAGAGAGGCGAGGGACACCCAGATGACCTTCTGTGTCACATAACAGGCCTTAACTCACCTTTTGATTTCCCTGCCATTCCGTTCTCACTGTTACTGCCCTTGTGTAACTTCTGTAGGAGCAGAGTCAGGTGTCTGTGACCTTAGGCGGTGTCAGGGTTCTTTGGGGGTCATGACTGTTTTTCATCAAACATTTATTTAGCCATATGTTTGGAGCCTGAAGCATCAGGTGCTGAGGATACAAGACCAATGAACGTAAGTCTCTAACATCAAAGGAGAGTACAACTGATGTATGTCATTTAGAAAAGTAAATGATATAGCCTAAATTGAAGGTAAAGAAAAGGACATGTGTTTTCCTGCTAGTGGTAGAGTTCATTAAAATATAAGATTCTGATGAAATCACCTATTTTTTTATAAGACAATGTATAGAAAAGCATGGCAAAGTTTTAGAAATGTAAGATACTACCGTAGCATTCTTGAAACAAAATGTTAGATAAATATTAATCTGTTCTTTTTTCTGTCTCCTAATATAGAAGTTATATGAGCATTTCTTCTGAAGAACCAAAGCAGAAATTTAAAAAGAATTTCTACAATTAATGGAATTCCTTCCATGCTATAAAGGAGCATCCCCCTCCTCCAGTTTTCTAAAGATTTCTTGACCATCATTTTGAAAAGACTTTATTAAAACCAGCTAAAGACAACAGACTGGATAGCTTTTCTAATAATTTTCGCCAATAGAGAAAAAAATGTTCCTTGTTCTTCAGTACTTTCAAACAGCTTTTTCCAGTGTGCTCCTTCTTAGCAAATCAATATTTTTCTGCATTCTCTAAAAGATGAGAGCATTTGGCTATTTAAAAAAAAATGGGCTGACTAGGCATGATTTTTCATATAAATGTGTTGGTCTTTAAAAGCTAACATAAAATTGGCACAAAAAATTTACCTTTTACAATGTAATACTTGAAAAATAAGTACCTCTTTGTTCTACAAGTAGAGTGAATAGGAGAGGTGTTTAAATTAAGCCTGTTTAAATATTACTGCAAAGAGTTCTATTTGTAGAAGCAAACTATAGGCAGATTACCAGGTTCTTGTAAATGCAATTTGTACATGGACATTCTGCAAACCCAGCTGTCACATTCTTGCATCTCTTTTTGCAAAAACATACTAAACAGTTTTAAAATGTGAAAAAGAAACATTATTTTTTCAGAGCAAGGAAATAGACTGTCCTCTTAAATAATGTATTTATAAAGTTTTTCCAGATAAACTAATCAAATAAATTAGAACAACGTGACAACATTGCAAACTTTGATTTACTGGATGCATTCCTTATGTTACCATGAGAGAATGTTCGTGATGATTCAGGGCTATTTCTGACGTCTGTACATTGCTGCTGTCCCCAGTGATGGTGGGACTTACCTTTGCCTTACCTGATCACAAATTATGTCGGGGGGGGGAGTAAAGATTTACTATTTCTTTAAATAAAAAAAGAATTTGGTTTTGCTCGTTTAAGAGCAAAGAAGACCTGATGGAATGTTGACTATGTTTAGCACACAGAGCACCGTGCAGGACCCCTTCACAAACCTCCTCCTTCTGCGTGGCACCCATCAGCTCTGACTTTTCACTCTTCACTTTTACTGCTGAGCTTAGCTGTGCAAACTCGCACTTTCATTTGCTAATATAATTCAATTTTATTTTACCATTTTAGAAACTACTAATAACTAAATATTAAAGGAGAGGGGGCTCTGAAGGAACACTTTTTTTTTTTTTTTTGTGGAGTGTTTGGAAAGGTAAACGTCTAGCAGTATAATATGTTGGTTTTATTAAGAGGGATTGGTTAATCTATATTGAATGAGAAACTTCATTTATTAAAATCCAAGCTATAGTAACAGCTGTAATTTGTGAAAACATTGATTTGGGGCTTTTCCCTATTCTCAGTTGTCCATGTACGCATAGTCATATTAAAAAAAAATCTGTTCAACAAAGTTGTTTTATTTGTTTAAGTCGATCTAGCACAAAACACCAAATAAAAATGTGTTTGACATAGTTTTACTTTTAGGTTTCTCATATGTTACAACTTTACTCTGATTGAGTCTTGAGTTTTCAAATTGCCCTTCATTCAATCTCAGTAACATTTCCCCAGCTTCCTCTGAACGGAAATATAGAATAGGTTTATTTAGAACAATAGTTCTATTTTGGCTAGGTTTTCCTGGTTTCATTTATGTTTTTGAATTTGAGCCATCATTAACAGACTGAAAGCCTTCTAAGTAATCAAGTTTTAATTAAAAGTGATATAAAGTTAACTATATTTTATTTTTTTAAGATTTTATTTATTTCAGAGCATGAGAGAACATGAGCAGGGAGAGGGGTTAGAGAGAGGGAGAAGCAGACTCCCTGCTGAGCAGGGAGCAGGACAAGAGGCTTGATCCCAGGATCCTGGGATCATGACCTGAGCCAAAGGCAGATGCTTAACCGACTGAGCCACCTAGGCACACGTAAAATTAACTATATTTTAAAAACAACATTACCAGAGGATGACCTGGACCTTTACAATGGCTTGATTGCTTTCTCTCCAGCTCCTAAATGTCAGTATTCACCCCGCTGATCATAAAGAGATCTTTAGTAGGTACTACATCAAGGGCAGTGCTCAGGGATCAGATATGATCCTCAGCATGGAATGAGGGTGGATGGGCTTTTAGTTTCTTTGTCACACCATTGTAGACTGTCTAGGCCAATGCAGTCACCAATCACAAGTTCATTTGGTAGAAGAGTGGCCCGCTTTTCCTGGACGGGGTAAGGCCATATGTCTCCTCTTGCCTAACCGCGTTCCCTGGTGGTATATTACCATAAAAGCAAATCTAAAACAGAGTTCTTTCACGTGAACATGTTTATGCTTATTAGCAAGCAGGGCCTTTGGCAAGCTTGGATAATTCCTTCTCTGCTCATAATCCCACAGACGCCTCGACCAAAAGATTCATAGTAAAGCAGAAGCAGTGATACTCTGAAGGCAGAAGTAACCCGACTGAAACAGGCAATGCAATCTTAAATGTGTGGGGGTGGTGGAAGGATGGCACAGGAGCAAACAGCTCTAGAGCTGAAGTACTAATCAAAAGTCTTAAACTTGCAGGGTCTGCCATATTCTTATACCTTGTTTGATGTATTTTGCCTCTATCTCTCTAGGCAACCACTTACCTTTCAAGTTCCATTCACTAATAAAAAATTACTAACCTCCCTTATGCTGATTAACACTGGTGTAGGTTTAGATGACAATATTTAAAGCACCCAGCCACCAGATTGGAGTCCTTCGAATGCTATCTGACCTAGCCCCAGGGTAAGACTAAAGTTACATGGACATGTACATCACAAAGTTGATACTAAAGCATTTTGGAGTTAAATTACTGCATATTAAAATATAACAGACACCAATAAATTCTCCCATCTTTTGCATTTTTTTAAAGATTTTATTGAGAGAGAGCACAAGCTGGGGGGAGGGGCAGAAGGACAAGCAGACTCCCCACTAAGCACAGAGCCAGACATGGGGCTAGATCCTAGGACCCTGAGATCATGACCTGAACCAAAGTCCACTGCTTCACCGACTGAACCACCCAGGTGCCTCTTGCATTTTCTTGATGGATGGAAATTTGACTCTTGGCCTACATTCGATTGTGCATAGAACATGAAAAGGCATGATGAAACGGCTATCGGATCAAGTTACAAAAAGCAATTAAAAAACTTCTAAAGATGCTCTTCGAAAAAATTTCATGCCCCCCACCCAACTCCTGTTTTTACTCAACAGACACCTACGCCTGCTCAGAAGTACTCAAGATTGTCATTTTGTTACATCCTTTGGTACCTCATTAGTTTGGGGGAGAAACTCCAAAGACCTTGCAAGAAGAGAGAGAAAAGGATCAGCATGTGAACAGAAGGTGCAATTTTAAATTATTACAAATAAAACATTTCATTAGTAACTATTTCCTTGGTGACTATTACTTGGGTTTTTATGTTGTTTGAGTACAATTTTAGAAGTCAAAAGTACTTTTAGTAATTAGTGCCAAGATTGGTAACATTCAAAAGAGAAAAACATTTTGATTCCTGTTTAAAAATATACACGAAAAAAGTAGTGGTGCTGACAACCGCTTTTGAATTAGTGGCTCTCTAACACCTTACAGAAGACTGAAAGGAAAGGGTAAGAAGGGACCTAATGTCGGAAGTGATAGAGGAATGGGAAAGAGCCAACACCTGGTATTACAATAGGTCTGAAGACCAGTTCTGCAATGATGGCAGCATGAGGCCTGGTAAGTTGCCTGTGTGCTCGGGGTCTGGATTTCTTAACCTGTATGTGGGAGAACGGTGCCCATCTCATTGGGTTGTCTTAGTGGTTATCAAGGATTGAGAGTAAATGTAAGTTTCTGACACATGGTAATTGTCCAGTAGATGTTAAGTGTTTTAGTCTTTATTTATTTATTTATTTTTAAAGATTTTATTTATTTATTTGACAGAGACAGCAAGAGAGGGAACACAAGCAGGGGGAGTGGGAGAGGGAGAAGCAGGCTTCCCACCGAGCAGGGAGCCTGATGCGGGGCTCGATCCCAGGACCCTGGGATCATGACCTGAGCCGAAGGCAGACGCTTAACCGACTGAGCCACCCAGGCGCCCCTGTTTTAGTCTTTAGTCTGAGATCCTTGTGGTAGGCGGGACCCTGCCCCGGAAGGTGGGAAACCTCAGTTTTTCCAACAGTGGCCTTGAGTGCCACTATGCTTTTTTGTTTTTTGTTTTTTGTTATATATTTTTTAAAGATTTTATTTATTAGAGAGAGAGACACAGCAAGAGAGGGAACACAAGCAGGGGGAGTGGGAGAGGGAGAAGC